>NC_041391.1:411296224-411340157 GCF_002162155.2 Triticum dicoccoides | reverse complement strand
GCGGCGGCGAAGCACGACGGACGGCGGCGCAGAGATCCGCGGCGGCACGGGCCGGCGGCGATGCGCGCGGGGGCGCGGCCCAGATCGGGCCCGGGGCGGGCCGGCCTCGGGCCCCGGCGGGCTGGCGGCGGCGCGGGAGGAGAGAGAAGGTCGGGGTGCCACGTGTCAGCGCGGGAGTGGCTGCGGCGGCCGGGGCGAACGTGTCCGGCGCGGGCGGACGCGTCCGGCGCGGCGTGTAGGGGAAAATTAGGGTTTGGGGATCCGGAAATTCGGGGGAGGCCACATATTTATAGGTAGAGGGAGCTAGGAGAGTCCAAATGAGGAGCGGTTTTCGCCCACACGATCGTGATCGAACGACCGAGAGCACGGAGAGGAGTTAGATGGATTTTGGGCCACTTGGAAGGGGTGTTGGGCTGCAAAGAGAAAGGGGGGTTTACGGTTACCCGGTTAACCGTTGGAGTACCAAACGAACTCCAAATGGCACAAAACTTGACAGGCGGTCCACCGGTGCTATACCAAGGCCACTTGACAAGCCTTGGTCCATTCCGAGAACGTTTAACACCCACTCACCATGAGAGACAAAAGGGGAACGCCGGAGGACATAGGAGCGTCGGATTGCGAAACGGACAACGGGGAAAATGCTCAGATGCATGAGACGAACACGTATGCAAAATGAAATGCACATGATGACATGATAAAATGCAACACGCAAGCAAATTACATGGAAACGACAACGAATAACTAGCAGACACCTGGTGCATCGAATCCAGGGCGTTACAGCAATCATCCCACTCGGGGGCTTAGCTGCGACCCCATACTCGCCTAAGTTACTACTCCAAGTGGAGAGCAATCCTCCCACTTGGGGGCTTAGCCGCGACCCCGTACTCGCCTAAGTTAAAGAACCACTCGTGGTGGAGGGCAATCCTCCCACTCAGGGGCTTAGCTGCAGCCCCGTACTCGCCTAAGTTAAAAAACCACTCGGAGTGAAGAGCAACCCTCTCACTCGGAGGCTTAGCTGCGAATCTGATTCGCCTGACTTACAAAGATCCTCAGAGCTGCGTCACAAGTACAACGTCTGCTCCACCCTGATCCGCAAGGACGACGAGGGGAAAATCGAGTACGACACCTAGTGCTCGTATCCATGGCTTCTCGTCAGAGCTGCATCAGAAGTACAACATCCGCTCCATCCTAATCTGCAAGAAAGACGAGGTGCAAATCGTGTACGACACCTAGTGCTAGTGTCTGCGGCCCTCTCATCGGAGCTGCGTCACAAGTACAACATCTATTTCGAGTGAGAAATCAAGCTCCACTCGGAGTTAAAAGATCTAAAAGTGGTGAAGACAAAGCAACCATATTCAAGGAAAAACCAAGTTCAGATAAATCTAGCAAAGTTCAGAACCACGAATAGAAGTACTCAGGCGTCAAGCCGGAAAGATTTCAACGGTTACAAAATCACTCAGCATTCCGAGGCAAATAAAGGTCAGACATTAAGTTTTTTCACTCGGCAGGAGTAGGGCTTGGTGGCTCAATGAAGCTGTCAAGGTCGATACCGTCTGCAATACGAGTGGCAGCAGCGATGAAGGTCCCCATGAAGGACTATAATTGGAGCTTCTTGGTGTTGGCGACCTTGAGAGCCGCTAGCTTCTCTTCTTTGACCTCCTTATAATGGACTCGGACTAGGGACAGAGCCACATCAGCGCCACAATGAGCAGACGACTTCTTCCAGTCTTGCACTCGAACAGGGATTTCTTTGAGTCAAGTCATCAGGGACTCGGGATCATTCTAGAATGACACTCAGGGCCAGAGCTCTGTGTCATTCCGTGACACCTCTACTTTTAGACGAGCAAGATAATCCATAGCCCTGGCAAGGCGAGGCTCCAATCGCAGGATGTTCATCGCAGCTTCATCCTTCTCGGGGGAGTTTATGGGGTCCAGATCCGTCTTGATCCACCCTGTCTCTTCCTCGAAGTCTTGACAGAATTCTGCACACCCGGAAAAATAGTGAGTTGGCAGTTATATGATGAGTCAACAGTTGCAAATCAGTCAGACTAGGGAAAGTACCTTCAAGCGTCAGGAACATCTTCTTGGCAAGTCCTCCCACATAAGCCTCCGGTTCACCCCTCTTTCGAGTGAGATCTCCAACCTTGTCAGACAGGGCCTCCTTGTCCTTCTTCAGCTGCACAACTTCTTTGTTGGCCTCGCTAATGGCAGTCTTCAACTAGGCATTTTCCTCTTCCAACTTGCTGACTGCAGCCAGCTTCTTGTTGGCAAGTTCAGTTTTCTCTCGTGCCTCCATCTGCGCTACGGCAAGGTCGAGGTCCTTCTGCTCCAGAGCCTACTTCATTTTGACTAAAGAAATAACATTCTTTAGACAAGCTTGGAGTCACTCGGTTCAAAAGGCTAAAAGGGAAAAATTATAAGGTGGACAGTCGACAAGTTATTACCTCCTATAGCAGCTGCATCATCTTTGGCCTTCTGAAGATTCTTCTTGGCCAACTCTAGATCGAAGTTGAGAATGATCTGTTTCTTCTCCAATTCAGTAAACTGGGCCCCGAGCTCACAAGATTTCTGCAGTCAACAAATAAGACACGTCAGTCGACAGAAACAAATGTCAATCACAGCAAAACCACAGCAGAAAGTGTTTTAAGACTACTGCCGAATCAAACATTCGACAGTAGTCTCGAGTACTACACCCAGTGGGTGCACTTGGTGTGCCCCCACTGGTCCGATTTCCCACTCGGCATGGTCTTCCCAGCACGAGTAAAAAAAAATGTCAGACCCCTGCGGACTGCCCGCAATTAACCGCGGTCTCAGGGACTACACTGAGTGGGTGCACTCAGCGTGCCCCCACTGGTCTGGATCCCACTCGGCAGGATCTGTCCTGACCGAGTGGAGGAAATGTAAAGAGACATTTGATAAAGACCCCCTCCGAATCAAACATTCGACGGCGGTCTCGGGGACTACACCCAGTGGGTGCACTCTGTGTGCCCCCACTGATTCAAAGATACACTCGACACGACCTGACCAACTCAAGTGGAAGAACTATTTAGCAAAAGTTAAAGCACTAAGTGGGTGAATGGATATAAAGTACAGACTCATGATAGATGCACATAAAAGGTTTCAAAACGCTCATCCACAGACATCTTACGGATAATAAAGCAACAGTTTCCAAATACCATATCGTAACATAGCAAAGATCAAGCTGAAAGATCAGTCAGAAATCAACTCATCTTGACATTGGTCTGAAGAGCAGAGTTGGCATCGTAGGCAGCCTTGCTGGACTCGTGCACCACCTTCATTTGATCCATCACAAAGCTTGCTTGGCACATAGCTTCCTTAGCAGCGCTCACCGGGTCCTCTGGGACATGATGGGTGACAAAGAGCGGAGTTGGTGGAACAGTCAGAGCAGTCAGAGGATCTGAGGCATGGAGTTGCACGGACGAAGCAAGGACTTGAGAGATCGACGTCGAAGGATGGTTAGTCGACACAGGATTGGCAACAGAAACAGAAGCCCGAATTGGATCTCCGTATTGTTGGATCACTGTTTCCGGCACTAATGTCGACTGGGCTACCTTTGATGGAAGGCGCTCTCTTGCTCGAAGTCCTGCCCTTTGTTCCTGTGATCTTCTAGGGCACTTCTTCATCGTCGTCTAGAAGTTCAATGACATCTTGTGGTGCTACACAAGATTCGACCATAAGAGTTCAGTCGACCAACAGTTCAACCGATAAAATAAGCACAAGATTGTAGAATTATACCCACTTTGGAAGTGGCCGCATCTTCAGTTTCCTCATCATTTTGATCCTTGTCAATGTCCATGGAGGTCCCAGAAGTCATAGCATTGAAAGATTAAGAACCCACTCGGTCAAGTAGGGGAATGAGTCGATGGTAACATAGAGAAAAAGAAAACACTTACGCAGAAGTGATGGGAACGTCCATCTTGATCTTAGGGAAGGTCTTCCGAGGCTTTGAGGTGGCGACCTTGGGCTGCTTGGCGACCTTTTCAGATGGGTCCGGAGACGAAGTTCGAGGTTTTTTTTGCACTTGTGTGCTGGGAGGAGCTGCCTTGCTGCGCCCACCTGCAGGGTCTTGAGACTGTTTGGATTGGCGTTCTGAGCGAGGTGGTGAGTCAACTTCTTCACTATCGTCCGAGTCATCACCGCCCTCCTCGTTGTCGTCAGGAGATTGCCACTCGACACTCTCATCAGCGCTCTCCGCTTCCTCCTAGACTTGCTCCTGCAAGGCAAGAAGTTAAACAAGCATCAATCAGATTCAAGGATGGTTGCAAATCAGAATGAAAAGACACTCGGTAACAAAACTAATACCTTGTTCGTCTCATTTTTGGCGTTGAATGGTACAACTCTTCTAGACCCCCAGAGGTTATCTTTGTCTCCAGGGATGCTCTGCAGCCACTTTGCCACTGTCTCATCGGTGACCTCCTCTTGGTGGAGCCGAGCGGTGTCATTGGTGCACCAGTACATCCACATCAGATGATCGCGAGCTTGGAGGGGCTGGATGCATCGACTGAGAAACACCTCCAACAAATCCATGCCAGTCACACCGTCACGGACCAATTGAACTACCCGCTCGACTAGCATGGATACCTCTACATTCTTTGCTGAAGTCATGGTCAATGAAGAGGGTTGGCGGACTTGATCCATGGTGAAGGGGGGAAGACCAGTCGCCTGTCCAAGGGTCGGAACATCTTGGTAGTAGAACTAGGTCGACTGCCATCCCCTAACCGACTCAGGAAGAGTCATCGGAGGAAAAGTACTCCTGACCCTCATCTGAATCCCTAAACCCCCACACATTTGGATCGCGTGCGTCCTTATGTCAGTCAGATTCGCCTTCTTCACAGATTGAGAACCGCAGGTAAAGATGTGTTTGAATAGATCCCAATGTGGTTGACAACCCAAGAAGTTTTCACATAGAGAAACATATGCACTGAGATATGTGATAGTGTTTGGGAGAGAAATGGTGAAGTTGTGCACCAAAAAAGTTCAGGAAACCCGAGAAAAAAGGATGCGGAGGCAGAGTGAAACTATGGTCAAGAGGTGTTGCGAGGACACAGTCACCCTCCTGCAGCCGTGGCTCGATCTCGTTCCCCGACAACCTCCAAGACCCATCGGCAATCAAGCCCGCGGCGGCCAGATCCTCCAAATCTTCTTTCCGGATGGTGGACCGAATCTAGTCCACCCGGATCCAACCAGGCGGCAATCCAGACCTCGACAATGACCCCCGGCTCGTCTTCTTGCCCTTCACCATCATCGTCGCCTTCTTCGCACGCTCCAGGGTCTTCATCTTGTCCTTAACCATTGTAGCGGAGTGCGCACAGGTGGGGCGGCAGCGTCAAGAGTGGAGGAGGACATAGTGGGGAAGCAGAGGAAGTAGAAGGGGAATAGGGCACACTATGCAAACGCATCGGCCTCGATGCCTTTTATGGGCCTGCTTCCGAGTGGCTGAGTCGTGGGCCCGAGCAATCCTGTCAAATCCTGCAACAGTCGCACGCCTAATACGTGGTGAAAAAGGTGGCGTGAGAATCAAGGCGCCCCTGTCTATCCATCCCGTTTACTACGGCGTGCTTTGTCCCACGCGATTCCCCAAAGTTTCGAATCCTGTGAGATCCACGAACCGCAGAGTAACCAATCGCACCGAAGATTTCGTACCATATCAACACTCAAAGACCTCTGAATCGATCAAGGCGATTGAAATAAAGTTGAAGTTTTAGCATGATTCCCAAACTCAGGAAGAATGCCTACAAAGAATAAAAATCAGGTCGGGATCAACTTCAACTCTCTTTTCATTCAGACCTCAGTCCTTTTGGGGGCTAATGGCGATGCCATGGACCTAGGGTAGGGTCATAGGCCTGACCTAGACGCCATACCCAAGGTCACTACCATAGAAACAAGGACATTCAAAGTGTAACAAGAGATACCGACTGAAGTAACCTTGGAGTGCAATCCACTCGACCAATTATCTCACTCGGATACCCCAATTCCATTCGACCAAGATGAAGTCACTCGGCCATGCAAGAAACCACTCGGAGTGTACACGACCTAGTGTCACCCAGGATGGCAACGGTCAGGCGTTCACTCCGTAGACTTAAATACCATTAGTAGCTATTTATAGCTGGCATTACGAGTAACCCCATGTCTTAATGTACATTGAATCCTGTAAACGGGGATGGCTGGGGTCCTAGTGCACCCTATATAAGCCACCCCTCCTTTGGCGCAAGGGTTCGCACCCCCTGTAACAGACACACTCATATTCCAGTCGACCGCCTTAGGGCACCAAGACGTAGGTGTCGGATATCAGGTTCCGGCAAAACCCTTAAGGTTCGAACACTGGGGTGCGCACGAAAATCTCCTCCTACCGAATCTCGCTCTCAGCCTCGCTGCGATCCCTAAGATAGATCTTTGAACAACACAAGAGACACAAGATTTATACTTGTTCGGGCCACCGTTGTGGTGTAATACCCTAATCCAGTGTGTGGTGTGGTGGATTGCCTCTTGGGCTGATGATGAACAGTACAGAGGAAGAACAGCCTCGCAAGGAGAGGTGTTCTTGTGGTGGTGTGGATAAACATAACTTGTTCCTTCTCTACTGTGGGGGCTATCCCTATTTATAGAGGCCCTGGTCCTCTTCCCAAATATTAAGCAGGAAGGGATCCAACAACGGCCATTTTGAAAGGGGACTGCTAGTACAAGCTATCCTGACTAAAGGTGGTCTTCGACTGCCAAAGGTGTTGGTGATGACGCCGTCTTGGGCTCCACGGTGACCTCCGTCCTGCTGCTCTGTCGGTCTTGGTATTGTTGCACCGATATGGAAACCTTTGCCTGATGCGTCGGTACTCCACGCCTGCGCGTGCCTCCTTTGCACCAGAGAGGAAACAAGGACACTACATAGGATGGCACCCGCCTGGCGCCCACCTGGGCTTGATCGTCATGGCTTGCGTCATGGGCACCTTGCGAGGTACCCCTTGTTTTGATCTCTCTGCCTCCTCGCGAGCCTGCCTGGTGACGCCGCCCCTGAGGAGGCCTTGCGCCGTCCGCCCCGTGAGGCTTGGCCCCTCGGGAGGGTCTTGAGTGTTTGGTCAATGAAGGTGGACCATACTGGGCCTCCAATGGAGCCCCGCAGTAGGCCGCAGGCAGGCAAGTCTGGGGACCCCCATTCCCGGAACGCTGACAGTAGCCCCCGGGCACAAGGCGCGCTCGGACTTGGCGTAGCAGCAAAGCCAAAGGGCATGTACAGAGCGCCACGGGTCCTCATAGCAAGCGGCCTTGGTCGACGCATGGCAACTGATTGGACGTGGGCGTCTCCGCTTCCCCACGCTGCCCCAATATCCGCCTGGCAAGGCGGCCACAATACTTTACACAGTTGTTTCCTCCTCGCTACCCGTGTGCTTCCTGTTCCCCTTTCCTCCTCGAGTCTCTGTTTCCGCTTCGAATCTGACTTGAGCTCTGCTCCCTCCATTGCCTGCCAACTAGCAAGGAGAAGGGGAAGAAGCCTCTACCCTCATCCAGCTCGTCCCCGGCAATTCAGCCCGTCGTCGGCCGGTCGTTGGTGCTCAACTTGGAGGCCCTGGCAAAGTCTGCCCTACGCTCGCTTCTAGCTTCAACGAGTGTGGAAATATGATGGCCTAGCCTGCGTCCCACGCCTCCATTGACAGGACAGTCACTAAGGTGCGATTCTTCGTCGACGCCCTGTGGGCTGGCCTGGTTCCCCCTTTCTCCTTCTTCTTCAATGCGGTGCTTTCCCATTATCAGATCCATATGATGCATCTTGATCCCCAATCCATTACCCTTCTTGCCGTCTTTGCCTTTGCATGCGAAGCCATGGTGGGCATTGCTCCTTCTGTTGCCCTATTGCGCCACTTCTTCTCGCTGTGCCTGACCGACCCCTCGCAGTGCTCGGGGTGTGTGAGCTTCCAGGCCGTGGTAGAGATGGCCGCCTTGGGGATTGATTTTGACCTCCTGTCGTCCACGAGCGGGTTCCGGACGCGGTGGTTGTATGTGGATGTCAGAGTGCTCAGCCCTCTGCTCTCGCCTCCGTCGTCGCCTGCTGCACCCAATCCTGGATGGGGCCATGAGAGACTTGTGAACCCCCAACTTTCCTTTGTCTGGTATCAACTGAGGAGGCTGAGAGGTCTCGGCCTGACTGCGCCTCAGGTGGTGAAGGAGTTCCTCCAGTGTCGCATTGCTCCTCTCTGGTGTCATTCCCGACTGATGTGGGCCCTGACTGGCGACCGGGACCGCAAGAGGCTTCAGGAGATAGATCTTGCACCCGAAAAACTAAGGACGGTGCTTGAGGTCTTGACTGGAGACTCCTCGCCGGGCGACGTGCGGCATGGGGGTAGCCTCCTGTATCTCTGCTCGAACAGGGCCGAGTTCACGGGACAGATGCCTCTCTTCGATGAATGGGGGTTACGTCCGGCCGGCCTTGCGGGGCCTTGCGACAATCCTGTTGCCGTGGCTCCTTTCCTCGCCGCCAGCACTGATCTTGCCCCAAGAGCGGGTGCAGGGAGGCAAGCATCGCTTGAGGCTGGAGGCTCGGGTGTCGTGGCACTGATGCCACACGGGGCTCCCAAAGCGTCATCCTCCGGAGCCCGTGAAGCCCGCCCTGAGGCAGTCGTCGATGGGGGGACGCAACTCGCGGCTCCCAAGGCTGGGGTTACCGAGGCCTCGACAGGCCATCGGGAGGTGGTGCCTGATCGTTCCTCCCACTTGGCGCCCCTGAGGTTGGCCGCTTGGGTACTTCTTCGTCCGCGCCACGTGCTGGTCCTCACGTCGAGCGCCTGGGTCGGTTCTGCGTGGACTTCGTCGCACTCCGCAAGAGGAAGGAGTCTTCGAGTTGATGTGGTTGCACCTTCTGACCATTGAATCATAGGAAGTACTTTGTCATAGACGAGTAAGTACCTCATTCTTGTAATTCCCCTGTTGCCGCTCCCTTCCTGACTGTGACTCTTCAGGATCCCTCCTGCCAAGCCTGCAGAGTCTCCCAAGGAACAACCTCCTCCGGCCTTGCCTTCATCGCTGGCCTTGAGCATCCCGAGCCTGCACGCTGCCCCTGAAGCGGGGTCAGCCGTAGAAGCAAGCCTGCCCGTAGGGTGTCTCGAGCATGTGCCCTTGCCGCCTTTGCTTCGCAACCCTTCTTGGAGAGCAATCAGGTTGCCCAGGGTTCCTCCTTTGGTCGTGGACATCAAATGGTTGGTGTTGATCCTTGGTTCCTCCTTAGTGGGTGAGCCTGTGCCAGTCCGGGTCCCTCGCGGGGCCCGGCTAGCGATCGTGGGGGCGCCGGCCCCTAGCCCCCTGCCGAGAGGGGGCGAACTGCTTCGGGGCCCGCCGACAGCGCCAGATACAGAGGACGACATCGACAGCGTGCTCAAGCTCGCGCCCGAACGGAGCGAGTTCCTCCGGAAGGCGATGGACGCGATGGGCCAGCTTGGTGAAGATCTTGCGGACCTGGACACGCGCCTTGAAGCTGAGGGCCTATGGCTGATTGAGGAGCGACGCAAGCTGAAGGTGGCCATCAACCTCACGCGCCACCAGCGCGAGCTTGATAACACGAAGGCTGAGGCATCCCTTGCAGCCTCGCGAGAGGCCTACTCCCGAGCTCTAGAGGAGGCTCGGGAAGCAGATTATCATCGCTGGATCGCGGAGAAACGTGCGTGGGAGCTCCAAGCTTGGAGCGCCTCCCTAGAGCAGCAAGTGGAGCTGCGCCAGTCCTCCCTTGTGTTGCTGAAAGGGACGCCTATCAAGGAAGAGGAGCTCCGCAGGCATGAGGAAGCACTAACGTTGGAAGCCGCCGAGCGCAATCTTGATCTTGAGCGGCTGGAGACGAGGGAGCGCCAGGTTACCCAGGCGGAGGATGATGTTGGCGCGCGCGAGGCTCGAGTCCAAGAAGATGTGGACCACCGCGTGGCGGAAGCTCGTGCAGATCTTGTGTGCAGGTATGACCAGAAGCTGGAGCTGATTGAAGCCGAGGCTGCGAGAAGGACTGCCGCTCTTAGGTCCAAGCTGACTAAAGCGGAGCGGCACACGGAGGCCGCCGCAGTCGCCCTGGTCTCAGCGCAGACTGGGTTGGCCGCCACCCGTGCCGAGCTGCTTCCCCTCCAGCAGCGGGTTGACAACGCCGAATCCATTATGCGGCAAAACACAGAGGAAGTTCTTGAACGTCAGACACTGGAGCACATGCACAGCCCCATGCTTCAGGAACTCAGGAACAGAGCCAACACGGCCCTGGGCAAGATCTGTGAGGAGAACACCCCGCATCCCCATGCTACCAACTATGCCAGTCATCTCCACTTCTTCACTCACGTGGTGACGCGCTTGGAGAACCTCTCCGAGAGAGCTAACCAGCTTGTCGAGGAGAGGAGACGCACCCTGCTTGGACGTGCATTCTCCCGTGTCTTCAGCCATCTTCAGAACACCGATCCCCACTTTGACTTCGACGCCGTCATCGCCCTGGTACCCGAGGCCATCCGGGGTGACCTAGCACGGTGGGTGGAGGACAACGTGGATGCGCTTGTTAGGGCCTTTTCTTCTGACAACAACGGGGTGATAGTCATGGCGTATGGTGGCGACGTGGTCAATGGTGGCGATGGTGGCGCTAATGTTGGCGATGGTGATGCCAGCGACAGTGACAGCGGTGCCAGCGATGCCTCCGGAGGTGACCAGGAGGGTGCGGTGAGCGACATGTCTGACTGACCCGTGTTTCTCTGTTGTTTATCTTGCACACAAAAGCTCGGGCGCGGCCCCAAAGGTTGTAAGATCATTTTGGGAGGGGAAGCCCCTCATGTAAAAAGACTGTTGTCCGTGTGCTTTTAGGAATGATGCTGAACATGCGCCTACATGGCTCTACGGGCCCTGCGGTGAGCTTGTTGTGGTTTACCTTTAGCCAGGACAAATCTTGAATAGACTCGCGAGGCCGTCAACCCCCAAGGGTCCCTAGAGGGGCCTGTTGTCCAGGTCATGAGGGCCTCGCGAGAGCGAGTGCCGTACGCGGTACGGCATGCACGCAGTGCACGTGTGCTTCACCCAGCCCCGCCCGCGAGAGGCTCGCGAGGGGGAGGCAGCTAGTGCGAGTTCCAAACCAGGGCAGAAACCGGAACACAAGAAATGACACGAGCGAGAAAAGACACCCCCCCCGCATATGCAAATGCAAATTCAACTTCAACTTAAAGACCGCGTCTGGCGCCTAGTCTAGTCTTCAACGTCTTCTCACCAGCGTGGAGCTAAGTGCTGCCACTGGGCGTGGGAGGGAGCTCCCGAGGCCCGAGGGCGGCTCTCTGGAGACTCCGGGGCATGTACCACCCCAACTCGTTATTACATAAGAGTGTCATGGGTGGCGAGCTTCACAAGCACTGGGCCTTCTTCACAGGCACCAGGCCTTGCTTCATATCGCCAGTCGAGAGCCCTGCCTTGCGCCACCCTCGGCCACCATTGACGGCGGCCGGAGACCAAGGACGATGCCAATGGGGCAAAGGGGATGCCAGCGGTTCCCTCGGCGACCACGGGTCCTCTGCCGGGGGTAGGCTTTGCAGCACCTCCACGGCAGAGGGCCTACCTCCGGGGAATGCCTTGCTCCATGCGCAGTGGGGAGCGGCCTGGCTCCCGGCCCCACTCCTGCAGCCCCCAATGCGCTCCTCCTGGCGGAAGGGAGGCTGCTGAGTTGGGGCAGCCGTCCACTGCGGTGACCTGAACCTCCTGCGACCCATGGTTAGCATAAGCTTGCTCCTGAGGAATTAGAGGTACCCAGTAGCTGCTGCTGCCGGCGCGGTTGGTGAGGCTTTGGGCTCCTGAAAAGGCTCGGCTTCTGGCGTCTCTTCCTCCCAGCCTGACCCGAGGAACGAGCCAGGGTCATCTTCCAGCGCGTACTCTCGATCCACCATGCGGGGCACATAAGCCTCCGAGGTCGCCGCCTCGAAGACTTCGCCTTAGTGCCCCACACTCCATGTGGCCTGGCCCAACGCGCCGTCTTGAGGATGGTAAGGCAGCGGCTCGCCCGAGCCATAGGCTGCGATGCGCATGCCCTCGCTCATCGGGGGTGGTGCTGGTGTGGCCTGACGTCCGGCACCGATGGTCGAGTTGGTGTCCATGAAGCCTTGGGGAGTGCGGGTGCGGAGAGGCCCGCCGCGTGATCCAACCGGGGCCTGGGGTGGAAGCTGGAAACCGGAGGGCGGTGCCCCCGAAGCCGCAACATCGAGGAGCTCAGCAACACGCTCTAGCAACACATGTCGGCCGCCCTCCTGCAGCCTGCATCGCAGCAGCTACCGAGCCATAGTGAGTGCGGACCTCATGTTCGCTTGTTCCCGTCGGGTGTGCGGCACCGTGGCCGTGGTGTGGCTTGAGGCCCTTGCGGCTGATCGCACCTGCCCTGGAGTAAGGGCAGGCGGTGCTTGACCGCGTCGCCCGCGCCCCGCAGCGTTCTGCGGAGCGCGGGCTCCCTGGGGTGCGGGGTTGAGGTCACCTTGGGCATGCGGCGTGGCACGAGCTAGCCATGCTTCCCAGCGGTCGGCATTGGCCGTCGGGTCGCCGAACATGGATGCGATGAAGCAGTGGAATGCAGATCGGCGGAAGGAAGACTCCGGCGCACCCCTACCTGGAGCGCCAAATGTCGGATATCGGGTTCCGGCAAAACCCTTAAGGTTCAAACACTAGGGTGCGCACGAAAATCTCCTCCTACCGAATCTCGCTCTCAACCTTGCCACGATCCCTAAGGTAGATCGATCAACAACACAAGAGACACAAGATTTATACTGGTTCGGGCCACCATTGTGGTGTAATGCCCTAATCTAGTGTGTGGTGTGGTGGACTGCCTCTTGGGCTGATGATGAACAGTACAAAGGAAGAACAGCCTTGCGAGGAGAGGTGTTCTTGTGGTGGTGTGGATGAACTTAACTTGTCCCTTCTCTACTGTGGTGGCTAGCACTATTTATAGAGGCCCTGGTCCTCTTCCCAAATATTGAGCGGGAAGGGATCCAACAACGGCCATTTCAAAAGGGGACAGCTAGTACAAGCTATCCTGACTAAAGGTGGTCTTCGACTGCCAAAGGTGCTGGTGATGACGCCGTCTTGGGCTCCATGGTGACCTCTGTCCTGCTGCTCTGCCGGTCTTGGTATTTTTGCACCGATATGGAAACCTTTGCCTGATGCCTTGGTACTCCACGCCTGCGCTTGCCTCCTTTGCACCAAAGAGGAAATGAGGACACTGCGCGGGCTGGCACCCACCTGGCCTTGATCGTCATGGCTTCCGTCATGCGCACCTCGCGAGGTACCCCTTGTCTTGATCTCTCCGCCTCATCGCGAGCCTGCCTGGTGAGGCCGCCCCTAAGGAGGCCTTGCTCCATCCGCCCCGCGAGGCTTGGCCCCTCGCAAGGGTCTTGAGTGTTTGGTTGATGAAGATGGGTCGTACTGGGCCTCCAATGGAGCCGCGTAGCAGGCCGCAGGCAGGCAAGTCTGGGGACCCCCGTTATCAGAATGCCGACAATAGGGATTTTACCTCCTCTGAGAGGGGCCTGAACTCGTAAACTCGTGTGTACAACCTCGTCGTAGGTTGGGCCTTGCCTCCTCATACGTACCCCCTACTCTTACTGTCAGACTTAGTACCACGAAAGTACTCAACATCTAGGCCAGCGACCCACTCATCATTTTCTTTTCGAACACGCGTCTGAAGAGAGCAAGGCATCCTTTCACCGTCACGGAAGAACGGGTGTAGATGTCGTCGAACTCATCGCCGGTGATGGTTCTAACCTTGTACTCACCGCTGATCATGGAGATTTGGGACGCCATGGATTTGGGAGGAGAGTTAGGATTAGTGGAACTCCTGTAATGTTAAAGGGCGGGACGACTAGGAGTGAACTGCCATAATGTTAAAGGACGGCCGGGGACAAGTAGCAGCGAACTTCTAGCGGTTTTCCGTTTGTAAAAATGCTGAGTGGGGCGTGCGAATGGCAGGGTAGTGGCTTGCCCAGTGGATAAAATTGGATTCATGCATAATACTATGGGGGCCCAATTAGATGTCATGTCTACTAGATGCCCAATTAAATAGCTTCATGCATCTGCGTGTTCGCACGTCTAGCATCGGGAAAATTACAGGTGATAATAAGCTTTCCATGCTCCCAGGATACAGGCTTCCGAGAACCCTGGATCTGAGATCGAACGGTTGCATGGCGTGATTGTAGACCTATATATGGGTGAATATCGTATCCTGGAGGGTTATTCTGCGAATTTTTAGCAACTAAGCATGCGACCGTTTGATCTCAGATCCATGGGCTGTCAGCAGCCCGTATCATGGTCGCGCCTACCACGACCATCGGCTCGCTCGCGCGGTCGCGCCCTTGGAGATTTCAGATAGCTATGAATGAGCTTTTTTTCCTACTTCGCATGCATGAACCCAGTTGTGGTGCCAGAAATAAAATCATGTAGTCACTACAAAGTTGTGTAGTCAAATATACATATTTTTTGTTTTTTTGCATGAATTGTACTTGATGTATTACGTTTTTGCCAAAGAGCTGTGTAGTCAAGTGACTACACAGCCTAGACGTGGCTTCTCCACTTCATGAAACTACTTCCTCCGTCCAGCTGTGTTAAGCTATCTGATGTTAGCATGTCATACATAGTCATCACTTAGTCACTCATACAACAAGGTTAACTGTAAGTTTGGCTATAAGAGTAAAAAAATTTACTTCTCTCCATCTCTTTCTTCGTACTCCCTCCGTTTCAGTTTACAAGTCCTGCGTGCATACCTATATTGTCAATTTTATCACCGTAATTTTAACTATATACCACAAAAATTATACCGTTTGAAAATAGAACATCTGAAGTTTATAATGGTATGTTTTTTGTAATACTGTATATGACTTCTATTAGGTTGGTCAAATTGACGACCTTGGGGTACACACACGCCTTGTAAACAGAGAGGAGTATACAGTACTTGGCACCTGTATACCATGGAGGTGGTCAGGAATTGGGAGACTCACGTCGGTCGTAGAGCTGCAGTTAAAATGATAATGACAAGTCAAATCATAGGGCCCCACCTGTCCAGCAGTAACTCGCCGTGAAGTCAGACAACCCTACGTTTACAGCAGCCTACTCCCTCATCTTCTCGCCTCTTTGTCGAACCGACTAGGTGGAACTACCCCACCTACCACGCGGGAAAAGTCGCGCCCTCGACTTTTAAATATATTTTTGTATCCATGGATTGCGCCATGGAGCCTCAAGAAAACGGCAGTACACATATGTACAACACACCCGTCTCGTTCGCGTCACACCCCAGACGGTTGGTCGGTCTGGCACGCCGCTCTCCGAATGGAACACGCGTCATATTGCGTTTGCACACACATGTGGGACTGCAATTGAGAACCAACCATAGGCACACTCTCCGGCCCCGCAAGTCGACTGAGTTAATAGAAGAGAGAGACGAGCGATAGTACTGGAGCAGTGTTGTACAGACGTCGGTGCCTGGACGATCCCTGCATGACACAGAAGATCAGTTCGTCCATGCAGACTAGACTATAGTAGACGACTGGATTGGCTATCGTCTACATATCGTGCAGGCTATGTTTATATAGGGTAGTAGTTCTGATGAGAAATTTTAAAAAAGGTTTCTTGTCATCTCACAATATTAGGTGTCATGTGCTTCGGATCACAGCGAGGGTTAAACAGCGGCAACTGAGTTCCTCCAAGGCGCTGGTCATTGGGGGCACGTGCACGAACACTACTCGGCTGCCATCTAGGTCAAGCCGACTATGTTAATTAGGACATCTATCGATGGACCCCTTTTCTACGAGTTTATCTTAAATTTGAGCTTTGATCCATGTCTAGTTTGTCCGTCGGGATTCATGATGTCTCCTTGGGGCTGTGAGGTTATGGTTTCTTATCATGTGGCATTTTTTCGTGTTCTATGTTAATCTGGTGCTTCAGATCAATATGACGACAACCGCACCTCCGGGGCACGTGCATGAAGACCTCTCGATAGTCATTGACGAGGTCAAGCCGGCTCCGGTAGATAAAAGAAAACTACTCCACTATATAGGCAGGAGCCTCCGTGCTTGCTTGCTAGTTTTGCTTTCTTCACACAGTCTCGTCTACAGCCACACTCTCTCTCTCTCTGCTCACCACTGGTCATAGATCCAGCCGGATCCTCTCCGCCGGGAAGGTGAGAAGGTGCAATGTTCACGCGGTCGTCCTCGGCGCCGGCTCTTACCCACTGCTAGCGCGTCCCGATCAGCGTGCCTTGCCATTCTCTCCCACGCAGCATCGACTAGGGAGGGCCCAACCCCTTCTTCCTCGCTGCCGTAGTGTGGGCAGATGCGGCCTCCCGCCGCCCACCTAGCGACATCTCCGCGACCCTCAGGTATAACTTCCTTCTAAACCGGCCTTGCTCTACTTCCCCATCTCCTAACGTTGGTGCATTTGTATCTTTTACTATTTCTCGGGCCCCCTCATAGATAGGATCGATCGCCTGTTTGAAAGCCACCTAAATTTTTACTGTTAAGAGGTAAAACTAGTTCATGCAGTCGAATCTAGTACTACTTGGTTCAAACAGGGAAGAAAGCAGGTGGGGGCCGGGGAAGATTTGTTACCTGAATCTAGGACATGGTCAAAAGAGGAAATAATGGGGGCGAAAAGTAGTAGAGGCTAGCTACCCAACTGGTCTGTCAATCTAATAGGGAAATAAAGGGAAACGAAGTACAAACTCAATATAAACCGATGTATTGGTTGGAAAAGGAAAGAAAGTGGGGACTGGGGGACAAGTCAACAGAGTATCTCCAGCACTGGAATTGCTATCCTCACAAAGTATAAGGTGGCTATAGCGAACAAAAATGGGACCAACCTAGATATCCTGGTCTGAAGTTTGTTGCCCCGAGCACCTCTTATGTGATGCCATTGGTAAAATGTAGCAGTCGCTCTGTTAAAAGTAGGGACACATTAAACCAATGTTGTTTTCAATGTAATGCCTCCAGTAATATGAATCAATGGCACTATTTTTCATGTCCTGCTATATTTCCCAATGAGTTAAGTTGCTTGTTTTCGTTAGAAATGCAATTTTCCTGGTTCGCCTACTCTCCCATGCCCAAATACCAAATCTTTAGCAACTGTTAATGTAATGTTGCTGGTAAAATGAAGCAATGGCACTATTAAAGTAATGACGTATTTAACGGCTGTCATAGTTAATCCTAATGCGCACACTAATATCTAGCAATGCTTCTGCTTTAGGAATCGCTACTATCCTTGTAGGATTGCCATTCAACTAAGGAATGTGCTTCTTTTCATTTGATGTATGTTTCATCACTTGTTAGTAACCCTCCTTTCCGACTTTTTGTGCAAACAGAGATATACATTTCACACATGATCTTAGTTGAACTGCACAAATGATATCCAAATTATAGTTGAACATTCCACGAGCTTCACAACGAACCTTGATGTTGCTCAATTTTATTGCAACTAATGAAGAAGAAGCTGCTAGCTCATAGGGCATTGCTTCATTTTTCGTGAGTTGCACCAAAAGGTCCCATGACTTGAATCATCCATGTTGGTGACTGGTGTCATCTCTAATACGATGGCGTTGACTGCAAATATGGTTCCCATCATGAGGTATGTTCCTTTTTGGTCCGACCGTTTGCCAAAGATCCTGCATGTTGAGTCTGCTCTTAAGCTACTATTTTGGCACTACCATGATAAAGCAGTAATGTTATTATTTTGCCCCTTAATCTAGTGGCACTATTAATTTGAGGCAATGTTTTGGCACCACTAGTGCCACTGATTTTTTTTATATCGAAAGAGGGGGTTTCCTCCGATTTCAATAAAGAAACCCAACTAGAGAGAACCATTATCCGACAACATCTCAGTGTAAATGGGCAGGTATGCAACTACTACTAGAACAGACTGAGTACTAGGAGGAGAAAAGTTCGCCACATAAGCTAGGTAGGTAGGGGGACGCAGTACCAGCTCGACCAAGTTTGGATTACAACCCAAATTCTACCACGGAAACATCAGGGGGGAAAGATAGGGACTAAAAGAGCCAGCTTCAGCATCCTAGTCTAAGCACCCCCGCCTTCCATCCTTGCGACGCACGGTACACCTCACTTGCCACGTTCTCGACCCTAGTGCCACTGATAAAGTGAAGTAATAATACAGTTAAAATAGAGCGAGTGTCCTCTCTATCATTTCATTTCCAATGTAGATAAAGAAAGTGCTTCTCTTTGTTAGTATATGTTTCATCAACTAGTCCCATTGTTAATGTTTAAGTGTTCCTGCAAACTGGGGTGCTTAATTTTAGTTAATCTGCACAAAAATAGAGATTGGAATGTCTCAAGGCCCCTCCTTGTACTACCGGTGTACATTGATGTTCATCACTGGCAGAAGGTGTATCGGGGAAAATTGGGTCGATTTCCAGTATGAGGCCTACTGTATGAGGCATCACAGGGCCCATCTCGCACTTGCAGCATGGCATACTATGATACTATCGCAATATTTTCTTCTATTTAGTAGTGTATGTTTCATCTACTAGTGCCACTATAATGTAATAGCGCTTTTTCATTATCTGTGCAAACAGGGTTATTCAGCTGCATTTTGGTGGAACTGCACAAATGTACGGATTGAACCGGCATATATGCAGAGTGCTATGTGTGCCAAGTAAAAATTACCAACACCAACCATGCTCCATGTAAGCATTGGCATCCACCACCACTGGAATGTGTGGCGCTATCTGTGGACGGATCTTTCTCGGCAGCAAATCCTCTAACCAAATATTAGTAGCTTATGTTGACACTTTCTAAGAAGTACTCTTTTGTGCCAACCAATCTATTTTTCTTTATTTGTACACTATGTTATACGTTGCAAAAATAATATAATTTGGAAGTACATTCAGATACGAACCAAACAATAATTTTTTTTGGTGACATGCATTCACATTTTGCTTCAAATACAATACGTGGTCAAACTTTGACCCAAAATCCGGAAAACAAAAAATAATTCCAAGACCGGCGACGCTCCTTTCCTCTTAAACCACCACGCGCGTCTCATGTTCCAATCTAAATCCAGTGCCACTCCTCTCCTATTCCATTTCAAAACCACCGCCCCTCCTCTCCTGTTCCAATCCAAAAACCAATCCAAGGTCTATGGATGTACGCAAGCAAGTGCCTCATTGAAAAAGTACTTCCTACTAGTGCTATACTGACATTGGGGCCCATGGGTTTGTCAACATAGTTAATTTTTTTTGAGGTGCTTCAACGTAGTTACTAAAGGAGATAAATTTACAATGAAGCCGGGGAGCCGGTAGGTTTTATTATCAACGGGCCAACAAGTATCAGTTGGGTTGTGTGCTGCCCTGTCTAGGCTTTCTTTTTAAAGATGCGCAACCCTCGACATGCCGCTTTGTATTTTCTTGAGGGCCGTCATGGATCGACCGGCTTATGGACCTCCCATCCTAGTTTTTATTTTTCCACAAGACATCTGCAGCCCAACTTATGTATTTTTTTGAAGAAAACGCAGAGGTCTGTTCTATTTTTCTCTATAAGAATAGGAACGCGAGATCCAACTTATGTTTCCCTTCTAACTATATTATATATATTTATATTATTTTATATGTTATTATATATTATTGTTATTGTCATCATATATTTAACAGATACTTACATATATAAGAAAACAATATCCCACGTCTTATTAACTTATAAAAATAATTTTTTAACAATAAAATCCTAGATGTTTTTACGTTAAGGCAATGAAAATCCTGGTGATTGTGTACAAAAGCTTGGTATGATTTAAGGGCCAGCATAATAATAAAGCACTTATTATTTAAATATATTTAATACAAAATGCTCAGCCCCTATTTATTTTTTAATAATATTGGTGCGCCCAACCCAACATTATAATTAGAACCAGCCCAACAAAATCATGTATTTTGAGAAAGTGCAAATGGGGTGTAATTTTTTAGGAAATAATAAATGGGCCACATGGATGAGGGAGTCCTAGATTAGGGGGGTCCTCGGACAACAGGACTATATACTTATGCCGGATTGTTGGATGATGAAGATACAAGATTGAAGACTTCGTCCCGTGTCCGGATGGGACTCTCCTTTGCGTGGAAGGCAAGCTTGGCAATTCGGATATGTAGATTTCTTTCTCTATAACCGACTGTGTGTAACCCTAGCCCCCTCCGGTGTCTATATAAACCAGAGGGTTTAGTCCGTAGGACAACAACAATCATAATCATAGGCTAGCTTCTAGGGTTAGCCTCTATGATCTCGTGGTAGATCAACTCTTGTAATACTCATATCATCAAGATCAATCAAGCAGGAAGTAGGGTATTACCTCCATAGAGAGGGCCAGAACCTGGGTAAACATTGTGTCCCCCGCCTCCTGTCACCATTAGCCATAGACACACAGTTCGGGACCCCCTACCCGAGATCCGCCGGTTTTGACACCGACATTGGTGCTTCCATTGAGAGTTCCACTCTGTCGTCACCATAAGGCTTGATGGCTCCTGCAATCGTCTACAATGATGCGATCCAGGGTGAGGTTTTCCTCCCCGGACAGATCTTCGTATTCGGCGGCTTCGCACTGCGGGCCAACTCGCTTGGCCATCTAGAGCAGATCGATAGCTACGCCCCTGGCCATCAGGTCAGGTTTGGAAGCCTGAACTACACAGCCGACATCCGCGGAGACTTGATCTTCGATAGATTTGAGCCCATGATAGGTGCACCCTACAGTCGCGATGAGCATGACTTAGATCTGACATCGGACGCATTTAGGAAATCACACCTACAGCTGCCCCAGCTTTAAATCCGGAGCATATCGTGCCATCCGAGGACGGGTGTATGAACCCTGCCATGGAGGCCGCACACTCAGCGGCGATAGAGTCGAACACATATCTCACTTCCAAGGAGATCTGTGTCTTCAGACCCTCGGACTCGTCTCCGGCCATAGGCTCCGAACCACGTGCATCCATGCCCATCGGACCTGACTGGGCACCGATCATGGCGTTTAGCTCCACAGATATCTTTCAGCACCCGCCCTTGGGCGACGTGCTAAACTCATTAAAATCTCTCTCCCTGTCAGGAGACTCGAGTGGGAAGCGGACGTCGAAGGAATTCATTACCCACCCTCTTAATAGCCATTGTAGATGACTTACCCGACATGCTTGATTTTGACTCCGAAGAAATCAACGGTATGGACAATGATGCCGGAGAAGAACAGGAACCACCGTCCACAGGGCGCTGGACAACCACCTCATCATATGATATATATATATATATATATATATATATGTATGTATGTATGTATGTACATATATGGTGGACATACCCAAAGAAAGCAATGGCAATGACGCAATGGAGGATAATCCCCTTGAGCAGCAAACAAAGCACCGACGTCAGTGGTGCCGCTCTAAAGCCCGCCATAGCAAAAACAACGATACCGGCACAAGAAAGAATAATACCCCGGACGACGCTAAAGATAACGACGACCCTGTAGACCCAATGATGGAGCAGGATGAGCCAGGGGACAGCAAACACAGTCCGAGGCCGCTGTCCGATCATAGCGATGCCGAAGACAAAATTTATAAACTTGTCTCCGGAGAGGACAATAGTCTGGATGATGATGCACACACCATCCCGGAAAAGCACTTGAAACAAGAGCACCTCCACAAAAGGCTTATTGCTACTGCAAGGAGCTTGAAGAAGCAGAAGCAACGGCTTAAAGCTGCGCAGGATACGCTCAACCACAGATGGAACAAAGTGCTCGACACTGATGAAATATATGGCGGTGATCGCCACACAAAGAGCTACCCGAAACGCAAGCTTCTACCCGAATTCGACGACGAGGCAATTGAACCCATTCCACCAAAAAAAAATACTACCGACCTGCCGGACCGACCACCCCGTGGCTGAGACAGAGCGGCTAAAGACGTCGCACACAAGTCAGCACACGATCTACGTGAGCACCAGGAAAAAAGAGCTGGTATGGCCAGGTCCATCTATGGATCTAGGAAACGTGTTCCTGCGCAAGATCACTACCACCAAACCGACTATACCGATCGACTACCAGATCAGAACCAACACCGAACACTACAGCCGTCCGACCCATGCCACGACACATTCAAGTACAGGAGCGCCGCGCATCCCCTGTGCTACACCGATGAGGTACTGGATCATGAATTTCCAGAGGGGTTTAAACCCGTAAACATCGAGGCATACAACAGAACGACAGACCTTGTGGTCTGGATTGAGGAGTTTATTCTTCACATCCATATGGATCGCGGTGACGATCTCCACGCCATCAAATACCTGCCCCTCAAGTTGAAAGGACCATCTCGGCACTGGTTGAAAAGCCTCCCCGAAAATTCAATTGGAAGTTGGGAGGAACTCGAGGACGCTTTCAGGGCTAATTTTCAAGGGAACTATGTCCGACCTCCGGATGCAGACGATTTAAGTCACATAATCTAACAACCCGGAGAGTCAGCCCGTAAGCTTTGGAACAAATTTCTCACCACGAAGAACCAAATCGTCGACTGTCCGGATGCTGAAGCCCTAGCCTCTTTCAAACACAGTGTCCGGGACGAATGGCTTGCCAGACACCTCGACCAGGAAAAGCCGAGGACAATGGTAGCCCTAACAACTCTTATGACCCGCTTTTGCGCGGGCGAGACAGTTGGTTGGCCCGTAGCGACACCAGCGACCCAGGCACATCCAAAATCGGGGATGGCAATGGAAAGTCGTGACACAATAAAAACAAGCATCTAAATAATGAAGACATCCTAGACAACAGATCGGTAAACGCCGGATTCAGGGGCTCCAGACCTGGTCAACGGAAAAAGCCATTTAAAGGCAGCAGAGATGGACCATCCAGCCTAAATAAAATTTTAAACAGATCCTGTCAGATTCATGGCACCCCCGAGAAACCTGCGAATCACACTAACAGAAAATGTTGGGTCTTCAGGCAGACTGGCAAGCTAAATGCCGAACACAATGGGAGGGAGCCGCCAAGCGAAGACGAGGCTGAACCTCGCCAGCCGAACACTGGTGGACAGAAAAAATTTCCAGCAAAGGTCAAAACAGTAAACATGGTTTACGCCACCCACATACCAAAGATGAAGCGCAAACGCGCACTCCGAGACGTATACGCTGTAGAACCGGTCTCCCCAAAATTCAATCCATGGTTGGTCTGCCTGATCACTTTTGATCGCAGGGATCATCCGACTAGTATCCGACATGGAGATTCGGCCGCCTTGGTGCTTGACCCGATAATTGATGGATAACATCTCACCCGACTCATCATGGATGGCGGCAGTAGTCTTAATCTGATATATCAGGACACTCTCTGCAAGATGGGGATAGACCCATCAACCAAAGCAACACTACCTTTAAAGGAGTCATACCGGGCGTAGAGGCCCGCTCCACGAGCTCTTTGATGCTAGAGGTTGTATTCGGTTCTCCCCGCAACTTTCAAAGCGAAGAACTAATCTTCGACATCGCTCCGTTCTGAAGCGACTATCATGCACTACTTGGAAGAATAACCTTCGCTCATTTCAACGCAGTACCACATTACGCTTATCTCAAACTTAAGATGCCCCGTCCACGCGGCGTCATTGTCGGTGTCAAAACCGGCGGACCTCGGGTAGGGGGTCCCGAACTGTGCATCTAAGGCTAATGGTAACAGGAGGCGGGGGACACAATGTTTACCCATGTTCGGGCCCTCTCTATGGAGGTAATACCCTACTTCCTGTGACACCCCAAAATTTTGACCTTGTTTTATTAATTAAAATTTTGCCAGGAAATTAAAACTTTTATTTTCTGGGCTCCCTTTTGATTATTGAACCTTTTTCTCCCTTGCTATTATGGAGTTTTCCCCAAAGTGAAAACTTTTCAAATATGTTATTGGACTTGTTTAACCTATCAAGAAAAACTTTTCTTTTATTAGTAGAACTAATTACATAATTAATTTGCTTGATCTTTATTTTCTTGAAAAATGGTTTTCCATGGTTATATGGCCATATTTGAACTACAACCATTTGATAAATTCACTTAAAATTTCAACCAAATTTTGGAGATGTCAGGTGACATTTTAAATCACTTTTATGCAAAAATATCTTTTATTCATGAAATATTTTGAGCTCTACACCCAATTTTCTTCTCTGGTCCAGTGGGTAATTTTGCACTGCAACTCATTTAAATACTTCTTTCTAGCCTCCACCAAAATTATGGGATGCTGGTAGTAGCTTATGATTCAACTTTATGCAAAACCCCAATGATGTTATTTGAAAATTTTGAGTGAATCAACCTCATCTTCATTCTGGTCCAACATGATGGTTGTACAGCATCCATATTCTTGCTTGCTCTTTGGCCCTTGATTCTTTCCCCTACTTGTAGACCACCCTACAAAACCCCTAAGTCCAGGAGCATGCAACCATTGGAATACTTTTGGTTCATGAGATGATGCCATTTACCTCCTGTCCAGAATTGAAGTTTTGCACAACTTGCACTAACAAGTTTTTGCTTTTGTCAAACTAGCTTCACCACCCACTTATCCATCCAAAGAGACACTGATCTGGAGAATTTGGCCACCCCATGTATTGCCTAGATGCCCTTGGCATTTTGACAAACACCCTGAGTGCATAGCCAGATTTGGCATGATTTCAAGTTTACATTGTGAACTTGGCCACCTGACCTAACCACCATGTCCATTTACCTTCTGACTAACCCTAACCTAGCCCTGTTTCTTTCCAGCCTCACCCGCAACATCTAGCGTGCTCTGGCATTTCGTCGAACACGTCCCGTGCGTGCTCTGGGCGCGCCTAGAGCGTGCGTTTTGCACGTGCCGCGTCCGATCCGCCGCACCCCTGGCCTGTTCCCTGAGCTTATCCAAAACCTCTGCCACTCGCAGCGTAGGGCCAAGCCTCGACACGTACACCCCCACGAGCAACACAGCCCCTCGCCCATCTCCGTCAAGCCATAAGCTAGCCGCCACTGCCGCCCGACAGCCTCAGCACTGGTCGGCGCCGCTCGAGCCGCTCCCGCTCTCCAGCTCGCCCCTGGAGCAGTGCCCCGCTCGTACGCTAGCTCCTGCTGCCATCCTTAGCCCCGCCACGTCCCCCTGCTGCTACAGAATGGCGGTCGTCGGCGATCTTATCCCCGGCCGCCGCAGAAGCGCCACTGCTCGCCTATATAAGAAGCCCCGAGCTCGTCAAGCCCTCAAGAAACTTCCCTCACTCCCTCACCGACCCACCCATAGCAGTAGGAAGACCAGGGGAGTCGTCTTCTTCCTCTCCGGCAACTCCCGCCGCCGCCACTGCCCCGGCCACTCCGGCACCACCAGGGCCTTCCCCTCTCCACTCTCTCCACCAGAAGCTCCCTCTTCCTCCCGTGAACCCATCCCCCTGCTCGATTTTGATCGGGAACCACCGTAGCGCCAAACGCACTTTGCTCCTGAAGCCTTCTCCGCCGCGAAGCTCACCGCCGGCGACTCCCTCCACCCCCGCCGACCCAACGACCACCGGGAGGACCGTCTCGGTCTTGCGGATCCATCCCGACCCTCTGGAGCCCGCGGGGAGCCGCCGTTCGCCGGTGTTGATCGCCGTTGCCTCGCCTCCGTTCGGGCACAGGAAGAGGAGGGAGAGATGGACTGGTAAAACCTGACCAGTGGGCCCCCTGGACCCACTGTCAGAGATCCAGCCCCGCCTCCACGTGTTTTAAGTGGAAGCGCAAACCCCTGAGTACGTCTCCCCTTCTTCGAAGACGTATTCTGCCCGAAACGTTTTCCTTTCTTTTCTGTTTTATTTTAAAAACAGATTTGACTAAACTTTGACTGGCCATAACTTTTAAAATATAAATTCAAATGACTTGATTCTTTTTCTGCTGTTTCTCAAATATTGTCTAGTTTATTTTCATATTGATTTCAAAATTTTCCAAGCAACTTGTTTGTACTGTTTCCAAACTATGTATTAATTTAAATATTTCCAAAAATAGGATTTGTTGGAGAGAGGAGGAAACTTTCAAAGTTTTGGAATGCACCCTGACTCTCCACACCTTGAAGGCAAGCATTCTGAACCCCGGCATAATATTTTTGGTGTGTTCGTTGACTCGTTTATAACACCACCTCATTTCGGAGAACTTGTTATTTCATGTGATATGATCATTTGCATGGATGCATATTAGTGAGTTCCATGCTGTTGGAAATGAACACACTTGTGATGGTAATCATCCTCATGTGCCTTGCATGCATGCCGGAAGGAATCCAGGAAAACCCCTGCCTTGGGTAGGCATGAGTTTGTCGCCGGTCTCCGTCGGAACGGTTATGTCCGGTATGGCATAGTAAGGTATAATGAGTGTTGATTTTATTGGTTGAAATATATTTGTGATACATATCATGCAGGGAATTCATAAACCTCCTGAGTCGACCGTAGATCGAGTCTTGTTCCAGTAACCCCCATACTTGTTTCGTACTACCACTTGTCCCTACGACAGGTAGGGTACGGTTCAGTAAGTCGTCAACCCCTTTCAAGCACACACCATACAGAGAGGCCATGGTGGAAGATACCGGTTGTAGCCGGTAGGCAGGCCACCTGGTCCGGGGGCATGGGTGTTTCCGGTTGGGACCGAGAGGGGGGCAACCCTTAGAGCGCGCGGTATAAATTTGATCCCATGCTACGCGAGGTTGTAGCCTCCCCACTTAGAGTTTTGCTTGACAAGTGTCGTGGGTGATTCCAGACACCGGTGAGTTAAGCTGGTGTGTGCAAGTCAGGCGTGTTTTCAATTAAAAGACCGTAGACGGAATTAGTCCCGATGAACTAAAGGAATCCGTTGCTCATGGGGAAAAGTACACCCTCTGCAGAGATTAAACCTATTCGAATAGCCGTGTCCATGGTGAAGGAGTACAGTCTGGGATGGGTCAAGTGTCGGTCTTAGTGTCGGTCTTCAGAGGAGAAATTGTTAAACCAGAACTTGGATTGTGACTTGTGACTTATGACGATTATGATTATTATTATTATGGACTAACCCATTATATCATTGAGTATCCCTGGGACGGTTCTACCCCCTGGATATTCATTGTGATTATTTGTTTTATAAGCCCTTTATGTGGTGTCGCTGAGACGCCCGACTGTGGCATTGCTGGATATTTACTTACTTTATAAGCCCTTTATGTGGTGTCGCTGAGACGCCCGACTGTGGCATTGCTTGTTATTTACTTACATTATAAGCCCTTTATGTGGTGTCACTGAGACGCCCGACTGTGGCATTGCTTGTTATTTACTTACTTTATAAGCCCTTTATGTGGTGTCGCTGAGACGCCCGACTGTGGCATTTCTTGTTAATTATTTTCTTTATAAGCCCTTTATGTGGTGTCGCTGAGACGCCCGACTGTGGCATTACTTGTTATTTATTTACTTTATAAGCCCTTTATGTGGTGTCGCTGAGACGCGCGACTGTGGCATTGCTTGTTATTTATTTACTTTATAAGCCCTTTATGTGGTGTCGCACAGACGCCCGACTGCGGCATTTTATTCCACCTCATTATTGCTTATTCGTGTTGCATATAAATAACCTGCTTGCATGCATAAAAGATTTTTATTTATGACTGACGATGTGATCATAGAATATTTCAGCACACGATTATCATTTATATTATACCCGTGTTCATAATGTTTGCGAGTACATTCAAAGTACTCACTGGCTTGTCCCTGGCTATTGTCTTGGCCAGATTTCTTGCTTGGAGAGGAGCTATGCGATGACAGCCACGGAACCTAAGCAACAGTGATAGCAGTCTCGTGAAGATAGGAGTTAACCTGGTCAGCTGTTCCTGTTGGGAAATGGAGTCCCATAGACACCGATGATCCACAAACCTCTTCCGCCATCAACCTCTAGAAATCACTTGTTGTACTCATAGGCCAGAATGGTCTTGTACTACATATTTTGTATTTTGCTTGGAATTTTCTGTATCAAGTTGGTGCCTCATCAGCTAACAGTAATCCTGGGGCTGGTGAGCACAATGGTCATTTTCTGGAAATTAATACCCGGAAAACCGGTCGTGACACTTCCTGCTTGATTGATCTTGATGATATGAGTATTACAAGAGTTGATCTACCACGAGATCGTAGAGGCTAGCCCCTAGAAGCTAGCCTATGATTCTGAATTTTCTTGTCCTATGGACTAAACCCTACGGTTTACATAGACACTGGAGGAGGCTAGGGTTACACAGAGTCGGTTACAGAGAAGGAAATCTACATATCCGAATTGCCAAGCTTGCCTTCCACGCAAAGAAGAGTCCCACCCGGACACGGGACGAAGTCTCCAATCTTGTATCTTCATAGTCCAACAGTCCGGCACAAGTACATAGTCCGGCTGTCCGAGGACCCCCTAATCTAGGACTCCCTCAGTAGCCCCTGAACCAGGCTTCAATGACGATGAGTCCGACGCACAGATTATCTTCGGCATTGCAAGGCAGGTTCCTTCTCCGAATATTTCAAAGAAGATCTTGAACTCAAGGGTCGTGTCCGGCTCTGCAAAATAAATTCCACATTCCACCGTAGAGAGCACAATATTCCACAAGTCTAATCTGCTGACAACTTTTAATAGCGTGACATCACGCTACGGCCCGGTCATTATTTGAACCATTTTTCTCAAACTAATACCGCACATCTTGCGAGGTGGTTTTACTAGCACGTCTTGTCGAAGCAGAGATCGTGTCCCCTTATCACGGGATTCTCATCAATACGGGTGTGGGTAACCCAACCGCGCCATCAACGCAGCGCTTGGGGAATAAGCGAGTTTACCGGGCAAGTGGGGAGGCACAGGATCCCTGCTGCCTTTATAAGGAGATAAGAACTCCCCTTCTTCACCCACGCCTTCTCTTTCCTCTGCTCATCCATTCTCTCTCACTCGAGCTCCAGCCCAAGCGTTCGTCTTCTCCGCCCACAAAGGCCCTCCAAAAATGTCCGGATCTAGAGAAGGAGGCAAGTGGATGGCCTCTACCATCCGGGAGAAGGATATCAAAAACTTCGGGAGGCCGAGTATCTGGCCAAGAAAATCAGCCATCGTCTCCCGACTGTGGGACCGATCGTCTCAACCCTGGAACCCAACGAGAGGGTTGTATTCCTCCCTCACTTTGTCCGCAGGCTAGGGTTTCCCCTCCACCCATTCGTTCGCGGCATCATGTATTACTACAGGATCGATTTTCATGATCTATCACCAAATTCCTTCCTCAACATCTTGACATTCATCATCGTGTGCGAGGCCTTTCTCCGCATCTCGCCACACTTCGGCTTATGGATGAAGACTTTTAGTGTGAAGCCCATGGTAGTGAGCGGTGAGCACGCTGAGTGCGGAGGTGCCATGGTGGGCAAGATGCCCAACGTCACATGGCCATCATGTACTTTCAATGATTCCGTCAAAGGGTGGTAGCACCAGTGGTTCTACATCACTGAGCCGCACGGCGCGAAATGGGCCGCAACTCCCGAATTCCGATCCGGAGCTCCCCTGCGGCTTACGTCCTGACACAAGAAGAGCCTGAACTGGTCTTCTCCTGACGAATTGTCGGTGCTCCAAACACGCGTCAAGGATATGGAGGACAAGAATATCAAACTTGTCAATGTAGTCCAGGTAATGTTAGTTCGCCGGATTCTCCCTTGTCAACACAGGGCCTATAATTTGTAGGAATTTCACTCGGACAAGCACTAGACCTTGCTAGAGTTCTTCAGCTCATCGCACAAAGACATTTGGAAGGTGCTTTTCAAGTCCGGCAAGTCGTGGCCGGACTCAGCCGAGGACCACAAGTATCAACTGTCCCGCCCTGCAAGTTCGGTAGGCCATTGTATGTTGGCAAGTCATTCATTTTATTTGCATGATCCAGGAGAAATGCTTAATATGTTTTCCACAACTCTCCTAGGGCTGGACGAAGAAGGCGGGGTGGATCTACTGTCCGACCCCACTGCCAGAAGAACCGGCCAGCCCACATCTAACGATGATGCTGGTCCCGGCACCTTACAAGGCTCCAAAGAAGAAGGCCGAGAAGGAGGCCAAAGAGACCAGGGGCGGCCTTCGTCGCCGCGGCACTTCGGATACAATATCCGAAGACTCAGATGCCCACTCGTCCTCCGGAGAGGACAAGGAAGAGGAGGAAAACCAATCCCCAGCGAGGGGAAGAAAGAAAAGGACGGCCTCCACATCCTTGGAGGCCGAGTTGCCTAAGAAGGGAAAAACTCCCCTTCCGGAGGAGTCCACTGCCGCTACCGACAGCAGCCCGGAGTGGGATCCTAGGGCCCAGCCCCTGCTGAACTCGTGAGTATATAAAAGCCGAACACGCTTGCGCATCCAGGCTCACTATAGCATGATATTTTAATTATTGAGCCAGACTTTTTTGCAGTCCGGAGGTCCCGCACCGAACAATCCTCATCAGAAGATTTACTGGGCTCGGATGCTATGGACAGTGGGACACCCCCGAAGGCCCCTTCTTCAAAACACGTGAACGACACCAAGGTATCGTCCCAGAGGGACCCAAGCCAAGGAGGGGGGGAAGATCCATGAAGGCGGCGCCAGGAGGTCAAACTCCAGGGTCCGGACATACGGGAGAAAAGGCCCCCATGGACATCGACGGCAGGGGTTATCTCGAATTCGGCCCCCAGCCGGATACATTTCCGGAGACTGATACAGCTCCAGAATCAGGCAGGTAGCCTCCCTCGACTGGAGGGGTTGTGCGTGTTCCACCGGCAACCTCTGCCCAACCAGAGGTGCGGGATACTTTGTGTGCGGTGCTGAAGAGCGCCTCCATCGTTGAAGAACACCGTGCCCTTATGGGTGTAGTGATTGAGAAGATTCAGTCCGTTGAGAGAGGGCTGAATGAAGCCTGCATCAGCCTTATTAAGGGCTTTGAGGTATATTTTGTGAGGTTTCGAAGAGTGTCATAGTATAGGTAGTAGCCCCTGATACACTATTCGGTGAAAGAAAGAACCGGACAGAGGATCAAATATATGTTCGCAGGAGACTCACTTTATGGCATCTCTCCCTCTCTTTTTATAAGCAGGCGTCTGTAGCGACTGTTGCCTCTCATACTGCGGAAGTCTCCGGACTGAAGCAGAGTCTGGAGCGGGCCTAAGAAGAACTCGGCCGAGTGAAGAAGCAGTTGGAGGATAACCAAGGTATGCAAAAACCTTGTTTGCATTTAGCGCGAATGAAGAAATTAGTATGATGAGAATATTTTTATGGTGTGCTCTAGGGGCGATAACGGAAGTCGAGGCTGTTAAGGAGGCTGTGGCTGAGGCGAAGAAAAAGGCAGCCGTAGAGCAGGATCTTCGTGAGAAGCACGAGGCCAGGGTTATTGAAGCTGATCAAGAGCTCCAAGAGGCTGTGAAGAAATGCGAGACCCTGGAGCAGAGTTTAACAGAGAAAGAATCCAAACTCACCCAGGCTCATCAAGCCACATGCGATGCTCGGGGGGAAGCCCAAGGTGCCCTGCTGGAAATCCAGGAGGCGAGGAAGATACAGCGGGTAAGGCTTTTTCTATTCAAAGCAGGTATTTGAAGGGAGAAAATCACGTTTTACTAATTTGAGTTCGTATTTCTCCAGGGGTATTTGCGGAGCTGCCACGCACAATTCTATCGAGCCGAAGAAAGGAGTACTACAGAGAAGCTCTTCTGGTCGCAGTATCTGGTGCCAGTGTATCCAGTGCCTTTTGCCGATTAGCTAAAACAACTAATCGAACTGCATAAGGCGGCCAAACTAGCCATGAAGGATTTGATTATCCGGCTATGGCCTACCGAGCCGATTCCAAGCAGCTACTTCGGGCTCGTGAAGCGGCTTGTGATTGCCTGCCCTCGTCTTGAAGTCATCAAGCGGTGGGTCTGTATGGAGGGTGCACGAATGGCCTTCGCCCGCGCGAAGGTGCACTGGGCGAAGATGGATGCTGAGAAGCTGATGACCGAAGGATCGCCGGAGGGCAAGGAGCACCGCAAGCCCGAGTTATACTATGATAGTGTCCTTTAAGGATCCTGCCTTGTGGCGGAGCAATGCACCAAGGACATTATATTCCCATGAATACAGTCATGTTGTCCTATGTAATGCTGAACAAGGTCATTTCTATTATTTATTGCATGTTATTTGAAAGTTTTTCCTCCTGTGCGGCCATTTTATATATTAATCATGAGAGTTGGCCAGTCGTCGGCTTCTGCCCCCACGTAGGAAGTACAGGGGTGTTAGGGATAAACCTGAGCACTCTTTACCCCAGTTTTGGGTCCTTGAAGGAGGTGTTCGGCGCAACGAACTAGGCCATCGGACTATAAGGATTCATCACTCTCACTTAGCCATAGGAGGTTGACAAAAGGAAGGTAGGCACAGCCCCTCGTGTTCGGAAGACCGCACGAGGGGCTCTATAAGCACCTGATCGGAAGACAAGCCAATCCATCACACGCTGCATTAGTTATCGCATCATGCGGAAGAAATCCTTAAACATTTTGCAACCTCTCGAACAGCTGACCAGCTCTCGCCATATTATGACAGTCAGTTTTCGGCTTTCTCTTCTAAGGCGCTCGTCCAGAAGAACCGAGACACAATCGCAGTAGTTCTCCCTTTACTACCCTAGCCGATATAGCGGAACATAGGGTAGCAAGCAGAGGAGCCAGGCAACCCAACTATTGACCCAAGACATGATTCGGAGTCGATGCATATAATGCTATAAGTTCTAGGTGCCGAACGACCGTGAAAGTGTTCGGACTTTATTACCGTATTACGGGTACAACGAGGCCCCTGGCATATTAAGGCATATTGCAGTGTTTCGGATGGCATTTGACAAAGAATATCAATAAGGAAGAGAAGCAAGCAAGCGTCATATAAAGCCACGTACTGTAACTAAATAATATGTCTATGCGTACGAGTACGTATAGTGTGATAAAAGGAAATATGACTTCAGAACCTGCTGTGACCGGGGGAGGGAAGCCGTGTGCGGATCCGGGATGTAATTGGATGGTTATCGAGGGGAATATCCAAAGATTCCCTTACGCGTTCGAGCTGTTTCCCTTCTTGGTATATTCGTCCGTTCATGGGTCTAGTCTTCATGTCACCAGTCCTGGCCTACACAAAAGTGGACCTGCAAGGAAAATGCAAAAAACGTTTGTGTGCCATGGATCAGTTAAGCCGCATTGTGTGTCCTATCCTAGTTTTGCCTCCGTTTGATGCCGGAGTGTTTTAGTTGAGCTCCTGACGAGCCGGGCTATCCTGCCGCGAAGTAGTTTAGACTCCCTTGACGATGTCCGGGAGCTTTGCCGTCGACTCGAGGTTCGATTGAAAGATGCCACTCAATTCTTCTACTGTTAAGGTGGCGGTGCACTCTTCCGCGCGGAGGGAGCGTTCGGCCTTGCGATTAACTGTTATGATGCCGCGCGGACCGGGTATCTTGAGCTTAAGGTAGGCATCATGTGGCACCGCATTGAATCGAGCAAACGCGGTTCGTCCGAGCAGTGCATGATAGTTATTGCGAAAAGGGACGATGTCGAAAATTAACTCTTCGGTACGGTAATTGTCCGGTGATCCGAAGACTACCTCCAGAGTGATGGAGCCTATACAACGGGCCTCCACACCCGGTATAACACCTTGAAAGGTTGTTTGAGTGGGCTTGATCATTGAAGGATCGATATCCATCTTGCGCACTGTGTCATGATACAGCAGGTTTAGACTATTGCCTCCGTCCTTAAGGACTCGTGTGAGGTGGAATCCATTAGTTATTGGGTCAAGGACTAGTGCGGCTGAATTGCCCTGACTGGTATTGGCTGGACGATCTGTATAGTCAAAGGTGATCGGCCATAGGTTATATTTTGGGGGACTAGCTCCATTGCATCGACATCCCTAAGAGTGCACATCCGTTCCAGCTTGGGAATGTGGGTGTTGTTTATCATGTTCACCATTTTGATTTGCGGGGAAATTTATTTTGCCCTCCTGTGTTCGGTTACTGGGGCTCCTCGTCATCGTCATTGCTTTGAGACTCCTTCTCCTTGTTTTCAGCACCTGACCTGCTGGCTTGTTTGAAGACCCAGCATTCTCTGTTGGTATGATTGGCTGCTGTTCCTAGGGTGCCATGAATTTGGCATGGACGGTCGAGTATACGGTCCTGACTAGACGGGCCCGCATTGTTCCTTTTGAATGGCTTTTTCCGCTGACCGGACTTAGATCCACTGAATCCGGCATTGACGGCCGTGTCTTCGGTGTTATCACTATTATTGCGACGCTTGTGTTTATTGCGTCGGGGCTTGCCGTTGCTATCTCTGGCGTCTGAGGTTCCAGGATTGCTTGCTTTGCTATTGCTACGAGCCAACCAGCTATCCTCGCCTGCACAAAAGTGGGTCATGAGTGTCGTGAGGGATGCCATGGTCTTCAGCTTCTCTTGGCCGAGGTGTCGGGCAAGCACTCGTCACGGTTGTTATGCTTAAAGGCCGCTAGGGCTTCGGCATCTGGACAATCGACTATTTGGTTCTTTTTAGTTAGGAACCGAGTCCAGAATTTCCTGGCTGACTCTCCGGGCTGTTGGGTTATGTGATTTAAGTCATCAGCATCTGGTGGTCGCACATAAGTGCCCTGGAAGTTGTCGAGGAATGCGTCTTCTAGGTTCTCCCAACTGCCAATGGAGTTTGCCGGCAGGCTATTCAGCCAATGCCGAGTTGGTCCCTTGAGTTTTGGTGGGAGGTACTTGATGGCATGTAGATCATCGCCGCAGGCCATGTGAATGTGGAGAGGGAAATCTTCAATCCATACAGCGGGGTCTGTTGTCCCATCATATGATTCGATGTTCATGGGTTTAAACCCTTCTAGGAACTCATGCTCCATTACTTCGTCGGTGAAGCATAGGGGGTGTGTGGCACCTCTATGCCAGGCTACATCATGACGCAGTTCAAATGAGTCTGGTTGGTTGTAGTCGGCCCGGCCGGATTTGTATTAAGTGTATCCGGTGTGGTGATCATCGTCACGCGTTGGGGCGTGCCCCTGTGATCCGTAGATCGATCTTGATTGTCCTGCTTTGTTTTCCAACATGTCTTGCACGTCCTGCGTGTAGCCCTGGGCCTTCGTGTTTTTGTTTGTTTGGCGACGGGGAGCGGGCTGGTGTTCAGGCTGATACGCCGCTTTGTCTCGGCCACAGGGTGGCCGGTCAGCCGCATCCTGCGCTGGTAGTGTAGGCTCTAGTGCCTCCTCCTCGAATTGAGGTAACAACCTGCGCATTGGGTAACTTTTGGTTGAGTGCTCGAGTCCGTATTCCTCGGCTGCAAGGACCTTGGTCCATCTATCAGTTAGCAGATCTTGATCAGGTTGAAGCTACTGCTATTTTTTCTTCAGGCTTTTTGCAGTGGGTATAAGCCGGAGCTTGAAACACTCCTGCTCGACGGGGTCCTCAGGCATGATGAATTCGTCGTCGCCGAGGCTCACCTCGTTTTCGGAGAGGGGCATGTAATTGTCAACCTCCGAGTCTCCATCCATTGCCTGTTTATCAGGGATAACTTGCCCATCCTCCCGTCCGGCTTGCTCGAACCTTGGCTGGGTGTGATTGTTTTCGTGTTCGGCACCATTCGGAGTGCTATTGTCTCTTGTGCCGGTATCGCCATTTTTGCTATGGCGGGGCTTAATTAGAGCTGCGCCGCCAGCCCTTAGATTGCTTCTCGAGGGGATTATGCTCCATTGCCTTGTCGCCATTGCATTCTTTGGGCGTGTCCACCATATATATATCATATGATGAGGTGGCTGTCCAGCGCCCTGTTGGCGGTGGTTCCTGTTCTTCTCCGGCGTCATCATCCATACCGTCGATGTCTTCGGAGTCGAAATCAAGCATGTCGGTTAAGTCATCGACAGTGGCTATCAAGTGGGTGGTGGGTGGGAAACGAATTTCTTCGTCGTCTGCTTCCCACTCAAGCCGGACATAGTTCAGCCAGGAGTCTCCTGACAAGGAGAGAAATTTCAACGAATTCAGCATGTCGCCCAAGGGTGAGTGCTTAAAGATATCCATAGAGGTAAACTCCATGATCGGTGCCCAATTAGGTCTGATAGGCACGAATGCGCGCGGTTCGGAGCCTATGGCCAGAGACGAGTCCGAGGGTCCGATGACACAGACCTCATAGGAGGCGAAGTCTGTGTTCGGCTCGAATTCATCGAAGATCAAGTCTCCGCGGATGTCGGCGGTGTAGTTCAGGCTTCCAAACCTGACCTGATGACCTGCTCCAGATGGCCAAGCGAGTTGGCCCGCAGTGCGAAGCCGCCGAATACGAAAATCTTTCTGGCGAGGAAAACCTCACCCTGGATCGCATCGTTGTGGATGATTGAAGGAGCCATCAAGCCTTATGGTGACGACACAATGGAACTCTCAATGAAAACACCAATGTCGGCGTAACCGTCGGATCTCGGGTAGGGGGTCCCGAACTGTGCGTCTAAGGCTAATGGTAACAAGAGGCGGGGGACACAATGTTTACCCAGGTTCGGGCCCTCTCTATGGAGGTAATACCCTACTTCCTGTTTGATTGATCTTGATGATATGAGTATTACGAGAGTTGATCTACCACGAGATAGTAGAGGCTAAACCCTAGAAGCTAGCCTATGATTCTGATTGCTGTCCGACGGACTAAACCCTCTGGTTTATATAGACAACAGAGGGGGCTAGGGTTACACAGATTCGGTTACAGAGAAGGAAATCTACATATCCGAATTGCCAAGCTTGCCTTCCACACAAAGGAGAGTCCCACCCGGACACGGGACGAAGTCTCCAATCTTGTATCTTCATAGTCCAACAGTCCGGCACAAGTACATAGTCCGGCTGTCCGAGGACCCCCTAATCCAGGACTCCCTCAGTCAACACTATCAGTGGAAACACAGAGCATTCTCTTCGCACGGAAGACCACGTGGCGGCTCTAGCAGCCGAACCACTGAACGGGCTCTCCAACCCGAGTAACACGTCGGTCTTCGAGACCATGGACACGGCTAAACGCGTTTGGCGCACACCTAGTTGTAGTAGCCCAGATAAGAGCTTGATCAACGAATATGCCCCCATATGTGGTGCTAGGGGCTGAGAGCATGTAAAAGGGTCCATAGTTTGGCTTGACCCTATTAATACTCAATAGATTGAACTCTCATGGTTCATTAAGAATAACCAACTTTTCGCACAGTCACACCAGATTCTTTCACCTGGGTTTTTTCTTTTTTCTTTACACATGCCCATTGCACTACACCCTTCCAGGATACGGCACAACAGACACAAAGGTGCAGAAGTGCAGCAGGGCCCCGTTCAAAGGTTTATTTTTAGATTAAGACCATGTGTAAACCTTTTTTTATTGTCTCTTGTTGCCTCAAACCCTCCTGGCACTTAAAATAAACAAGAGGGATACCGGCGTTATTGGCAAGCTTATGATTTGCCAATCTAAATTAGACGTTACAAGGGCAGCAACCAATATGTTTATGGGATTTATGCCCTCACCACAACCGCTCTTTCGTCACACCGGATTAATGCACGTACCCGAAAATTCAGGGATCATTATCGAGGGTGGTACTCAGCCCAGTACATGTTGTAAAGTCCGAATACATTTGGGAGTGTTCGGCATCACGAGTTTGGCCTTATATGCATCAGCTCCGAATCATGTCTTTGGTCAATAGTTGGGTTTGCCCGGCTCCCGTGTTTTGCTACCTTACATTCTGCTATATCGGCTAAGGTGGCACCGGGAGAACTACTGCGATTGTGCCCTGGTTCATCTGGACAAGCACCTCAGTAGAGAAAGCTGAAAACTGACTGTCATGATAAAGCGAGAGACTGGTCAACCACTCGAAGACTCATCGGAATCTTCGCGATTCTTCCGCATTAATGAAGGACCGATTTTCCAGTCACGTATGTACATGCACCGTACTCGGATGAGCGCGGACATACCAGGGGCTATATAGTAGCCCCACCGTCAAACTCCTATGGCTAAGTGAAAGTGTTAAAGCTATATAGCCTGATTGCCTCGTTTGCCGCGCTACCACCTCCTTAACGGACCAAGACGTTGGATCAAGTGTAATTACGTGCTTTTCCAAGAACCCCCGCATTATATGCGAGGGGGCTGAAGACGACGACTGCAAACTTTAAGGTTATATACATATATACATAAGCGGCCGCACAGGAGGCACTACAATACTTTACGGGCAAAAGTATAAATATAGCCTTAAAAAGCATTGTTTTTACAATCTAAATACACGCCATTCGAACATGGTATTCTTTGAGCACTGAGCCTCTATTAAACGGGCACCTTCTAAGACTTCTTCAAAATAGTGCTCGGGCGAGTCCTGGCCCTCGGGCGGACCCCTGGTTGCAATATCGGTGGCCTCCATCTTCGCCCAATATGTCTTAACACAAGAAAGGGCCATTCGTGCACCCTCTATGCATGTCGACCTCTTGACAACGTTGATATGCGGGACAACACGAATAAATCGCTGCACCAAACCAAAATAACTATCCGGACATGGTTCCTTCGGCCACAGGTGATCCAGGACGGCCTTCATGGCAAGCTCGGATAACCTATGGAGCTCGGCCCACTCGGCCATTTGCTCCTTCAACAGCAGCGGACGCCTTGGAGCATTGAGCTACCACTAGAACAATCTTTCCACCTCATGATCTTCTCGATCCATGAAATACTGCGTCGCGTCACCAGCACTCTTTGCCAAATCCAAGTACGCGTCTGAAGAACTCCACAATTGGTCAAGAGGGGCATACTTTGGATTGCCGAATTTCGTTCACAATAAAATGGGCTTCCCAGCCGCGATATCACCGGCTTACCGAAGCTCCTCCCGAGCCACTCTGATCTCAGAGCGAGTTTCCTTTGCTGCTTTTAAGGCCTTCTCTAGGTCAGCCACTTTCTTTGGTTTTCCCTTTCAAGAAGCTCATATCGGCTTGCGGCGTTTTGTAGCTCAAGAGCCATGTTGGCTATTTTATCCTCACTTTGGTGATGAGCAGCCCGTTCGGCTTTCAATTCTTCAGCTGCCTTCATGGTAGCCGCATCGCTTCTCTTGGCTTGCTCCTTGGCCCGGGCAAGCTCTGCCCGAAGGGTCTCCACGGCGGCAGCTCCATCTGCAGTCAAAGCATATTATAAATCCTAGCATCATGCTCTTATTAATATTTGTTGACAACCAAAATATACATACACTATGCATCATCAAGTCACTGGTTCACAAGCGTGATGTCCACATCCGCTACGTCAAGTTGCCGCCTCAGTTCGGCAAATATTGCAGTCCGGTCGGCCGCCGAATCTGCAGCCGCTTGCGTACAAAATCAGCGCTATCATTACCTGAGACAATGATCCTCTGCTTGCCTCGTCCAGACGGCAACCAGAGTCTCAGGGGCTACTATCTATACAAAGTACACCTTGCATGTATGGTACAATAAAAAAATATATATATCACTTTGCGTACCTCAAAGCCTCTTAGCGGGCTCGTAAAAGCTTCATTGAACCCGCTTTTTGTTGATGATATCTTCTTAACCACCGTACCCATTAAGGTACGATGTGCCTCTAAGATAGCCGCTTGCTGCAGAAGACCCGTCAATGTGTTCGATTGTATATCAGACAGTTCGGGGCTTTTCCTGTTGGTCTCTCTAGGAGCCAAAAACCACGGACTTTGGACGGCCGAAGAGTTACCTTCTGGTCTTTAGGGATCAGGAGAGATCCTCCGGGACGACACCTCAGGATCATCCGCCTCATGAGGCGGGGAGGTACGAGGAGGTGTTTCACTCTCCATCATCTATGGAAGAAGATCCCCCGATGAGGAACATTGTGGAGGGAGGCTATGAGCCGAACTGCAAAGCATAGATCTCGGTCGTTATTCTCAGGAAAAGAACGGGGTATGCTTATTAGACACCTTTGTTCACTGACGGCTCGGTTAACGGCTGGCCCCCCTATGGGCGTTGTTCAGCAATGTTGCCCTCTGGGGCAGGGCCCCCTGATGCAGGTTTCTTCCCTCGATTGGAGACCTCTGCTTCCAAATCTTCAGGGGCGGTCCTTTTCTTCCCGTGGGGAGAGGGGATGCTAGAATCTCCTCCCCGTTCATCCTCTGACACGGGGGGTACTAATTTCCCCGATTAGGATGCGTAACGTACCTCTAGTACAAAGTCCGCTCTTGGCTTCCCCATTCGTCTCCTCGTCCTCCCCTGATGGCACTTGATAAGGTGCACGAGCCAGCATCCTGGTTAGTACAGGATCCGGCGAATCTCCGCGAAGAGGGCCCGAACACCTGATCCTCTCCGCCTTTCTTATCCAGTCCTGGCCGAGGGTGGTTTTTCAGGATAATGTTGTGAAAAATATAATGACAGCATGTTCGGTTGCGGAGTTACTTACTTGGGTATCTGGACGGTTGCATGTAACACCCCAAAATTTTAACCAAGTTTTAAATGTTAAAATTTTGCCAGGAGTTTTAAAATTTTACATTCTGGATTTTTCTGTTGATTTCAGAACTCTTCTTTTATTGTTAAGGAGTTTTATTTTCCCAAGTGGAGCTTTCCAAAATATATTGGACTTCTATGCTCTCTGTATGGCATTTTCTTAATCAGTAGGTTTATTTATTAAATTATTTCACCCTGAGCTTTATTCATTAAAATGACTTTCTTTAAGTTTTTGGAGCTCTTTTTGTACTACAACCAGTTGATAAATTTATCTAAAAATCCAACCAAAGTTTGGAGATGTCATGTGATGTCTCTAAATCACTTTGGTGCAATCATATATTTATTTCATTGCATATTTTGAGTTTTACACCTGATTGTCAAATCTGGTCCAGTGGGCACTTTTGCACTATAGCCTAATTAAATATTTCCCTAGAGCCTCCACCAAAATTATGGGATGTCAGTGGTAGCATGCCATCCAACTTTATGCAAAAACCTAGTGATGTTCTATGGAGAAATTAAGTGCTCCAACCTCCTTTTCATTCTAGACCAGACTTGTGTTTTCTACTGCAACCCCATCCATTCTTGCTCTAGTAACCTTGTGCTTTCTCATGCTTGTAGTCAACCCTGCAAAACCCCTAAGTCCAGGAGCATGCACTCTTTGGAACACTTTTGGTCCATGTAAAGATGCCATTTATTCCCTGTCCAGAATTGTAGTTTTGCAAAACTTGCACTATCAAGTTTCTCCTTTTTGCAAACTAGCTTCACCACCCCCTCTTTCTTCTAAAGAGACCCCACTCTGGGAGATTTGGCCACCCCAAGAACTACCTAGGTGCCTTTGGCATTTTGTCAAACACCCTGAGTGCATGGCCATATTTGGCATCATTTCAAGTTTACATTGTGAACTTGAGCCCCTGACCTATCCAGCATGTCTCATGGATTTGCCCTAGCCTATAACCCCACTCTGCTAACTCTCTTGTGGTTTGGAACACCCTAGCATGCCATGGCATTTACTCGAGCACGTCCCGGGCATCCTCTGGGCGTGCCCAGAGCATGCGTTTGGCACGCACGTGCGCCCGAGTCGCCGTGTCCCGCCCCACACTCACTCCAGTCCGTGACCGACCGCAGCTAGCACGCTGTGTCCCCTTCTGCACCCCACGAGCCCCGCAGCTCTCGCCACGTCTCCGGCAGGCCAGCAGCTAGCCGCCACCGCCGCCCGACAGCTCCTGCGCTAGCCAGCGCCGCCCAAGCCATCTCCGCTCTCCAGCTCGCCCTTGGAGCAGTAGCCGCTCGTCCACTAGCTCCTGCCGCCATCCCCAGCCTCGCCACGATGCCCTGCAGCTACAGAAGACGGTCGCCGGCGCCCTTATCTGCGGCCGCCGCCGAACCGCCTCGACTCGCCTATTTAAGGAAGCCCCGAGCCCGTTCCCGCACACAGGCAACCTCAGGCCACCCCTATGGCGCTTCACTAGCTCGCAATCGACCCGGGGAGATTCTCTTCCCCGTCTCCAGCAACTCCTGCCGCCGCCACTGCCCCAGCCACTCCGGCACCACCAGGGCCTCCCCCTCTCCACTCTCTCCACCAGAAGCCCTCTTTTCCTCCCGTGAACCTTTTCCCCTACTCGATTTTGATCGGGAACCACCGCAGCCCCAAAAGCACTTTGCTCCTGAGGCCTCCTCCGCTGCGAACCTCACCGTCGGTGACTCCCTCCACCCCCGCCGACCCAACAACCACCAAGAGGATCGCCCCGGTCTTGCGGATCAATCTCGACTCTCGGGAGCCCGCGGGGAGCAGCCATCCGCCGGCGTTGATCGCCGTCGCCTCGCCTCCGTTCGGGCGAAGGAAGAAGAAGGAGGGATGGACTGGTCAAACCTGACCAGTGGGCCCCCTGGACCCACTGTCAGTGACCCCGCCCCAGTCCACGTGGGTTAAGTGAGAGCGCATTTCCATAGTACGCCTTCGACGTGTACGTATTTATATTCGAAACGTTTTCTTTTCTGTTTTTATTTAAATAACAGATTTTGACCAAACTTTGACCGGTTATATCTTTTTAAATACAACTCCAAATAAATTAATTCTTTCTCCTACCTCTCTCAAATGTTGTCTAGTTTATTTTAAGATTTATTTGAAAAAATTTCAAAACAACTTTTTGTGCTGTTTTGATTTTTGTGTGTTAATTTATATATATTCTTTTAAATAGGATTTTTGAAGATTTCAAGATGTTTTGGAATGCACCCTGCTTTCCCATGACCTGAAGGCAAGCATTCTGAACCCTGGTGTAATTTTTTGTGTGTGTAGTTTGACTCGGTGACAACACCACCCCGACACGAGCATACGTCATTTTATGTGAGGATGTGTTCCTACTCATGAGTGCATGTTAAGGAATTTCATGCAAATGGAGTTGATATTGTTGTGATGGAAATCACTGTCATATGCCTTTCATGCATACCGGGAGGAAAGCCGAGAAGGCCTCTGTCTTGGGTAGACACGGTCTTGTTCCTAGTGCACCGTCGAGACGGTCGTGTCCGGTATGGCATGAGGGGGTATGTCGCGTGGTGTTTCTATCTGTTGGTTAAAGTATATGTATTGTTATGCTAATCATGCAGGAAATATTTCAACCTCCTGAGTCGACCGTAGATCGAGTCTTGTGCCAGTAACCCCCATACTTGCTTCGTACTACCACTCGTCTCTACAACAAGTAGGGCACGGTTTAGTAAGTTGTCAACCCCTTTCCTAGCAAACACCGTACAGAGAGGCCATGGTGGAAGATACTGGAGGCATCCGGTAGTCATGCCACCGGGTCCGGGAGCATGGGTGTTTCGGTTGTAGCCGAAGGGGCTAGCTTCCCCAGTTTGCATGCGGTATAAATTTTTGTGATCCCATGTTACATCGAGGTTGTAGCCTCCCCACTTAGAGTTTTGCTTGACAGGTGTCGTGGGTGATTCCAGACACATGTGAGTTAAGCTGGTGTGTGCAAGTTAGGTGTGTTTCCAACAAAAAGACCGTAGACGGAATTAGTCCCGACGGACTAAAGGAATCCGTCACTCGTGGGTAAAGGGTACACCCTCTGCAGAGATTAAACCTATTCGAATAGCCGTGTCCATGGTTAAGGATTACAGTCTGGGATGGGTCAAGTGTCGGTCTTAGTGTCGGTCTTCGGAGGTGAAACTGTTAAACCAGAACTGGAAACACAACTTGTGACTTGAGATATTTATGATTATAAATTTTTGTTGTGGACTAACCCGTGATATTATTGGTATTATCGAATATCCCTGGGATGGTTCTACCTCCTGGATATTCACTATGTTTGTCTTTCTTTTAAGCCCTTTATGTGGTGTCGCTAAGACGCCCGACTGTGGCATTTCTTTTAAAGCCCTTTATGTGGTGTCGCTAAGACGCCCGACTGTGGCATTTATTTTAAAGCCCTTTATGTGGTGTCGCTAAGACGCCCGACTGTGGCATTTCTTTTAAAGCCCTTTATGTGGTGTCGCTAAGATGCCCGACTATGGCATTTATTTTAAAGCCCTTTATGTGGTGTCCCTAAGACGCCCGACTGTGGCATTTCTTTTAAAGCCCTTT
>NC_041391.1:411255843-411295805 GCF_002162155.2 Triticum dicoccoides | reverse complement strand
GTGGCATTTATTTTAAAGTCCTTTATGTTGTGTCGCTAAGACGCCCGGCTGTGGCATTTCTTTTAAAGCCCTTTATGTGGTGTCGCTAAGACGCCCGACTGTGGCATTTCTTTTAAAGCCCTTTATGTGGTGTCGCTAAGACGCCCGACTGTGGCATTTCTTTTAAAGCCCTTTATGTGGTGTCGCTAAGACGCCCGACTGTGGCATGTTTGCTATTTATTTCATAATTTTAATAGTACTATGTTATTGCATATTCATAAATAACATGCTTGCACGCATCAGAGTTTTATTCATCTTTTGTGACTGACGTCATGAGCATAATATATTTTCAGCACATCATTGTTATATTATACATGTATTCATAATGTTTGCGTGTACATTCAAAGTACTCACTGGCTTGTCCCTGGCTATTGTCTTGGCCAGATTTTTCTTGCGCGGAGAGGAGCGACCGTGGCGACTGTCCCGGAACCTAAGCAACAGTGATAGCAGCCTCACGAAGATAGGAGTTAACCTGGTCAGTTGTTCCTGTGGGAAATGGAGTTCCATGGACACTGATGATCCACAAACCGCTTCCGCCATCAACCACTAGAACCATATTGTTGTACTCACAGGCCAGAATGGTCTTGTACTACATATTTTGTATTTTGCTTGGACTTTCTGTATCAAGTTGGTGCCTCATCAGCTAACAGTTATCCTGGGGCTGGTGAGCACAAGGGCCATTTTCTGGAAATTAATACCCGGAGAATCGGTCCCCACATTGCAGTTGAGACCCGCATCCTCCGTTGTGTCCGGACACTTTATTTGTGATCCGAAGAATAATCGATACATCCCTTCGAGTGTCACGCCAAAGAAGTACTGAATGGTTCGCGGTCCTTCTGGGTTGAACTCCCACATGCAGAGAGATCGGCGTTGGCATGGTAGGACTCGACGGACTAGCATTACTTGAATTACTTTGACGAGACTGATATCCCTCTTGAGGAGATCCCTAATGCGGCTTTGCAATATCGACACGTCACTAGCCGATGCCCAGTCTAGCCCCTTATTGACCCATGATGCAAGCTGTGGCGGAGGGGTGGCGGAAGGCCAGGGCGGCCACCCACTTCCTTCCTCGAGGCACGGTGATGTAAAACCACTCCCGTTGCCATAGGTCAGAAACTTTCGGGAAAGAGCCCTATGGCCATAAAGCATTGACACCTTTCCTTATTATAGCGCCTCCGCACTCCGCGTGTCGCCCGTTGATCATCTTGGGATTCACATTGAAGGTCTTGAGCCATAAGCAGAACCGTGGGGTAATGCGGAGGAAGGCCTCACACACAACAATGAACTTCGAGATGTGAAGGAAGGAATCTGGAGCTAGATCGTGAAAATCTAGCCTATAATAGAACATGAGCCCTCTAACGAAGGGATGAAGACCAAAGCCTAGCCCTCGTAGGAAGTGGGAGATGAACACGACACTCTCGTTGGCTTGGCGGGTAGGGATAACCTGCCCTTGAGCAGGAACTCGGAGAAGGATTTCGGCGGTGAGATACCTAGCCTCCCTAAGCTTCTTGATTTCCTCCTCTGTGACGAAAGAGGCCGTCCACCGGCCTTGAAGGTTGGATCCGGACATGGTTGAAGGTCCGGAGCGCTTGGACTGAACCTTGGGTGTTGAAACTCGAGGTAGGGTGAGGGAGTTCCAGACTAGGGGGTGTCCGGATAGCCGAACTATCATCATCGGCCGGACTCCAAGACTATGAAGATACAAGATTGAAGACTTCGTCCCGTGTCCAGATGGGACTTTCCTTGGTGTGGAAGGCAAGCTTAGCGATACGGATATGTAGATTTCCTACCATTGTAACCGACTCTGTGTAACCCTAGCCCTCTCTGGTGTCTATATAAACCGGATGGCTTTAGTCCTTAGGACAAACAATAATCATACCATAGGCTAGCTTCTAGGGTTTAGCCTCCTTGATCTCGTGGTAGATCCACTCTTGTAACACACATCATCAATATTAATCAAGCAAGACATAGGGTTTTACCTCCATCAAGAGGGCCCGAACCTGGGTAAAACATCGTGTCCCTTGTCTCCTGTTACCATCCGCCTAGACGCACAGTTCGGGACCCCCTACCCGAGATCCGCCGGTTTTGACACCGACATTGGTGCTTTCATTGAGAGTTCCTCTGTGTCGTCACCGATAGGCTCGATGGCTTCTTCGACCATCATCAACAACGTAGTCCAGGGTGAGACCTTTCTCCTTGGACAGATCTTCGTATTCGGTGGCTTCGCACTGCGGGCCAATTCGCTTGGCCATCTGGAGCAGATTGAAAGCTATGCCCCTGGTCGTCAGGTCAGGTTTGGAAGTTTGAACTTCACGGCTGACATCCGCGGGGACTTGATCCTCGATGGATTCGAGCCACGGCCGAGCGTGCCGCATTGTCACGGAGAGCATGATTTAGCTCTGCCGCCGGACAGTACCCTAGAGGCCGCACTCGAACTCGCGCCGATCTTCAAGTCAGAGCTGGCTGCGCAGATCGAGGACGGATGGCTAGACACCGCCTCGGGAGCTGCAACCTCTACGGTGATAGAGCCGAACACTGACCTCATCCCTCATAAAGCTCGTGACTCCGAGGTGCCGGACTCCTTGCCGGACTCCGAACCTCCCGCGCCCCCTCCGATCGAATCCGATTGGGCGCCGATCATGGAGACCACCGCAACGGACACCGTTCAACTCTCACCTTTTGGCAACATCTTGAGTTCGCTAAAGTATCTCTCGTTATCAGGAGAGCCCTGGCCGGACTGCGGTCAGGACGGTTGGGATGCAGACGATGAAGAAATTCAAAGCCCACCCACCACCCACTTGGTAGCCGCTGTCGACGATCTAACCGACATGCTAAACTATGACTCCAAAGACATCGACGGTATGGACGACGATGCCGGAGACGACAAAGAACCAGCGCCCACCGGGCACGGGAAAGCCACCCCAACTCATGACATATACATGGTGGACACACCAAAAGGAAGCGATAATGAGGAAAAATGGGACGTGGTGAAGGACAACTCCCCCAACAAACAACCAAAGCGGTGACGCAAACGCCGCCCGAAGACCGGCATCGATAAAAACGGCACCCATACAGACCCGGCCCTAGAGCAGGGCGAAGCAGTGGACGACGCACGTGTCAACAAGCAGCCATCCGGACATGAACTGGACAAGCAGCCCATCCCCGGCGAAGATGATCTCACATCACCAGAGCATATGAGTCTTCATGAAAGGCTCGTCACCACTGCAAGAAGTTTGAAGAAGCAAAAGCGGAAGCTCAAAACAGCGGAGGACGCACTCAGAATGAGATGGAGCAAAGTACTCAACAGCGCAGATAAACATGGCGCTAGTCACCAGACAAAGAGCTACCCGAAGCGCAAGCTGTTGCCCGAATTTGACGAGGAGGCCTTAGAGCCCCCGCAGTCAAAAAAGAAAGAAGCCGCCTGGCCGGATAGACGACCAGATGACAGGCCAAGAGCAACAAGGGGCGCCGCACACAAGCCGGCACACGATCAGCATAAAGATCCTCGAAAAAAGGACGGCCTAGTCAGATCTATTTATGGGCCAAAAAAGAAGACTCCAGGAAGCAACATAACCCGGCGAGCATTCAAAGATAACGGCACACCCAAATACAGGGGCGCCGCACACCCACTATGTTTCACCAACAAGGTACTGGATCATGGATTTCTAGCGGGATTCAAACCCGTAAACATAGAAGCATATGACGGAACAACAGACCCCAGAGTCTGGATTGAGGATTACATCCTACACATACATATGGCCAGAGAAGACGATCTCCATGCCATAAAATACCTACCCCTCAACCTCAAAGGGCCAGCTCGGCATTGGCTTAAAAGCCTCCCAAAAAATATCATTGGAAGTTGGGAAGAGCTTGAAGACGCGTTTCGAGCAAATTTTCAGGGGACCTATGTCCACCCTCCAGATGCAGATGATTTAAGTCACATAACTCAACAGCCCGGAGAGTCAGCACGCAAATTTTGGAACATGTTCCTCACTAAAAAGAACCAAATAGTTGACTGTCCGGATGCTGAAGCCTTAGCAGCCTTTAAACACAATGTCCGAGACGAATGCTTGCTAGACACCTCGGCTAGGAAAAACCAAGAACAATGGCCGCACTAACAAGCCTCATGACCCGCTTTTGCGCGGGGGAAGACAGCTGGCTGGCTAGATGCAGCACCAGCGACCCGAGTACATCCGAAGTTAGGGATGGAAATGGGAAATCACGACACAGAAAAGATCAGCGCCGGAATAAGGAAAATGGCCCGAATAGTACGGCGGTTAACACCGGATTCAAAAGCTCTCTGCCAAACAACAAAACACTGCCCCTCAAGGACAACAGTGACGAGCTATCCAACCTAAACAAGATTCTGGATAGACTATGTCAAATACATGGCACCTCCGGGAAGCCCGCAAACCATACCCACAGAGATTGTTGGGTCCTCAAACAGTCCGGCCGACTTAATGCCGAACACAAGGGGCTCGACACACCAAGCGAAAGTGGCGAAACCCAAAGGTAGCAATCCGGAAAACAAAAGACTTTCCCACTAAAAGTCAAAACAGTGAACTCACTTCATGTGATAACACGAAAAGACAGCGCGGCACCTGCTATACCAGGACACCGCCCGCAGAATGGGGATAGACCCTACCAAAATTCGTCGTAGCAGCACTTCCTTCAAAGGAGTGACGCCAGGCCTTTAAGCCAATTATACAGGCTCGGTACCACCAGAGGTTGTGTTCGGCTCATCCGACAACCTCCATCGCGAAAAGCTCACTCTACATCGCCCCATTCAAACAGTAGCCCTTAAGCACTCTTAGGGCGCGCAGCTATCGCCAGCCCTAATGCAATACCACATTACGCGTTTTTTACGCTTAAGAATGCCCGGTCAATGTGGCATGATTTCAATAAAAAGTAACCCCGCATGTTCCTTGACCATGGAGAACGTGAGACTGCTTCAACAGCCACACACTAATCAGACCTTGCAGGTCAAAGCCCCAAAAAACAGGTCATTCGGACCTCGGACATGGTTAGGCGAGTCCGGCGTAACTAAACAAGGGGCTTCCCAGCCACATACCCCCTTCATAAGGGGCCGCGTGTATAAATGATGAGAGCCAATAAAGCTCAACTTTCCTCATTTTATTCTATTTTAATACAACTTCTGCACGATATTTCTTGGAAACTAAGTCCTTCTCTTTTTCAGATGAAGCACGTGCTACACCCGTCCAGGATACAGCACAACGGAGACACAGGCGCAGACGTGCAGCAGGGACCCGTTGCAAGGATTCTTTTCAGATTAAGACCCTGCGTAAACCTTTCTTACTGTCTCTTGTTGATACACATCCCCCCGGTTCCCGACCATAGCCGAGGAGGAGGCTGGCGTTTTGGCATCGGCCGCGTCAGAAGTTCCCACCTGTACCTGGACACAAGGGGCTTAGGGCATTGTTCTGCCCGGTATCATAAAGACCGAACACCTCAGGGAGTGCTCGGCGTCTCGAGTTAGGCCTTATATGCATCAGCTCCGAATCATGTCTTTGGTCAAATGTTGGGTTTGCCCAGCTCCTGTCTTTTGCTGCCTTACGTTCCGCATCGTCGGCTAACGCGGCACCAGGAGAACTACTGCAATTGTGCCCTGGTTCGGCCGGGCGTGCACCTCAGTAGAGAAAGCCAAAAACTGACTGTCATGATATAGCGAGAGACTGGTCAACCACTCGATCGACCATTGGAATGTTTAGAATTCCTCCGCTTTGACGAAGGACCGCTTCCCGGTCAGGCACATACGCGCCCCGAGTTTGTGAAGAGCGGTGCCACCAGGGGCTATATAGTAGCCCCACATTCGAGCTCCTATGGCTAAGTGAAAGTGATAAAGCATTATAGTTTGGTTGCCTAGTTTGCTACGCTATCACCTCCTTAAAAGGACCAAGACGTTGGATTAAGTGTGAAAAAGCGCTTTTCTTTTTGCAAACACCCCCGGACCATGTGCGTGGGGGCTGAAGCCAAAGACTGCCATCTTTCAGATTATACATACATATACGGCCGCATAGGAGATAGTTCAAAACTTGAACACACAAGTATAAAAATTCATCGCATCATAAACATGATCTCAGAAATCATACATGTCATTCAAACATAACATCTTTTGAGCACTGCGACTCTATTATACGAGCGCCCTGCAGGACTTCCTCAAAATAGTGCTCGGTGGGGAATCGGCTTTTGTCCGAACCCCGGGATGCAACAGCGGTGGCATCCATCTCCGCCCAGTATGTCTTACCACGGGCGAGAGCCACCCGTGCACCTTCTATGCATGCCGACCGCTTCATCGCCTCAATATGCGGCATCGCCCCAAGGAATTGCTGCAACAAGCCAAAATAACTCTTCGGCTTGGGCCTTTTCGGCCACGGATGAGCGACCACAACCGTCATGGCTAGTCTGGACAATCTATTCAGCTCAGCCCACTCAACCAGCCCATCACTCAACGGAAGTGGATGCTCCGGACTATGGAATTGAGACCAGAAAAGCTCTTCCATTTCATGATCCTCGTGGCTTCGAAAGTGCACGACTGCGTCCACCGCACTCGCCGCCAAGTCCAGATAAGGATCCTCCGCACCGTACAATCGGCCCAGCTGAGCATACTTCGGATCCGTGAACTTCCTACGCAGCATAAAGGGCTTTCCAGCCACAATGTCTCCGACCTGACGCAGTTCCTCCTTCATAGCCCGCATCGCACTACGGGCATCCTTGGCTTCGTCATCGGCCTTCTTCAGGTCCTCTTGCTCCGCTCGGCGTTCTCCTTCAAGAACCTCCAGGCGGTCGGTAGCAACTTTTAATTTCGTGGCCATTCCGGCCATCTCCTCCCTGCTTCGGCAGTGAGCAGCCTTCTCTGCTTCTAGCTCTTCCGCTGCCTTCAAGGCAGCCGCCTCGCTTTTTCTGGCTTGCTCCTTGGCCCGAGCAAGTTCTGCTCGAAGGCCTTCCACAACAGGAACACTATCTGCATCAGGCATACAAATCGTAAGGAATGGGCGTCAGCTCCCTTACTAGGCGACCGCAGAGCAACCACATACCTTGTGACTCATCGAGTCGTTTATTGACCAGCGAGATGTCCGCATCCGCAATGTCGAGTTGCCTCTTCAGCTCGGCAAATCCTTCAGTCCGACTGGCCACCGAATGTTCCGCCACCTGCATAGGAAAGGCGACAATCTATAACTGAGATTATGATCCTCGGCACGCTGCTGCTTTCGACAGCATACCAAGTCTCAGGGGCTACTATCTATACAGGGCGCACTTCATGTGCAAAACTGTCAAAAGGTATGTCATTTTTTGTGTACCTCAAATCCCGTCAGCAAACTTCCGACGGCCTCACACAACCCGCTTTCGACGGACGAGATCCTTTCAATCACCATACCCATTAATGTGCGGTGATCTTCTGAGATGGACGCCCTCTTAAGCAAATCCTGCAGCTCCATCGGCCGTACTCCAATGGGTGCTGAACTCTCTGGCCTCGCCGGACTCGGGGAGACCCTCCGCGACGACACCTCAGGGTCGTCCGCCCCGCGCGACGGGGCGGCAGATGGAGGCGTTTCGCTCTCCATCATCTCTGGACAAAGGTCTCCCGAAGATGAGCTGTGCTGAGATGGGCTGAGGTCCGAACTACAAGGTGAAAAACTTCGGTTACCCTTAGAAATTAAACAGGGATGTCCACTATTACAAAATTCCCCCTTTTACTTACGGCTCGCTAGAGGGCTGATTCCTCCGAGGAGACAGTTCGGCCGTGGCTCTTCCCGTCCCGGGACCTTCCGGTGCAGATTTCTTTCCCCGCTTTGAGGCCTTGGCCTCTGGGTCTTCGGAAGCGGTCCTCTTCTCCCCCTGGAAGGAGGGACTCTCGATTCCTCCCTTACTGAAAGCCTCCGTGGCGGAGGTGGTATGTCCCCTGTGCCCTTCTTCGCCCTCCTCCGAAGGTGCAACCTCTAACATTTTGATTAACACGGGATCCTGCGTGGTCTTAGGGAGGGGGGCCGGACACCGTATCAGTTTTGCTTGCGCTATCCACTCCTGTCCAAAGGATAGCTGGTTAAAAGGCAAACCCACGGTAAATAAATGGACGACGTGTCCGGACACAGGGCTACTTACTTGAGTATCCTGGCGATTACAGCTTAGGCCAGTATCCTCGGTCAATTCCGGACGCATCTCTTGCGATCCGAAGAACAGTTCGTACATCTCCGCGGGTGTCAAACCCATGAAGTGTTGAAGAGCTCGTGGCCCCTCCGGATTAAATTCCCACAGGCGGAGGGGGCAACGTTTGCAGGGTAGTAGGCGCCGGATCAACATTACCTGTACCACTACGGCCAGATTGATCTCCCTTTATTGGAGGCCTCGAATCCGGTCCTGCAACAGGGGAACATCCTTGGACGGCCCCCAGTCACGCCCCTTGTTGACCCACGAAGTCAGCCGCTGTGGAGGGCCCGAGCGAAAGACGGGTGGCAGCCTCTGCCTTCTGCCCCTGGGAGCAGTGATATAGAACCACTCCTGTTGCCACAAGCCGAGCTCCTCCTGAAAAGAGCCCTCGGGCCATGGAGCATCGGCCCTCTTACTTATAACCGCCCCGCCGCACTCTGCCTGACGCCCCTCAATCATCTTCGGCTCCACGTCGATGGTTTTGAGCCACACGCCGAAGTGAGGGGTAGTGCGGAGGAAGGCTTCGCAGACGACAATGAATGATGAGATGTGGAGGATAGACTCCGGAGCCAAGTCATGGAATTCCAGCCCATAGTAAAACATGAGCCCCCTCACGAAGGGATCCGTCGGGAAGCCTAAACCCTGACGGAGGTGAGACACGAACACGACGCTCTCACCAAGCTCGGGAGTGGGAATAACTTGCCCTCGGGCAGGCAGCCTATGCGAAATCTCGTAGGTTAAGTACCTGGCGTCTCTTAGCTTTAGCACGTCCTCTTCCGTGATGGAGGAGGGCATCCACCGGCCTCGTAGGTCGGGGCCGGACATTGTCGAAGATCAAAAGTACCCAAATATGGAGCCCTGGGTGTTGGAACTCGGGGCGAGGGGCGGATTCGATAGAGGATTGAAGGAAAAGAATGGGCCTTGGTCTCATTATAAAGAGGGAGAATACCAATAGCCATCCCTGTGACCGTTTGGAACCCGCCTTCGATGGAGGGGGCGTGGCAACGGGCGCGGTTGGTTACCCACGTCCGTATTGATGGGAATCCCGGAATAAGGGGAACACGATCTCTGCTTCGACAAGACATGCCAAGGAAACCACCTCGCTAAACGCGCGGAGGTGGAACAATAAAAACAATTCGAGTAAAGGCTTGGTAATGGTGTGACGTCACACCACAAAATACGTCAGCAGATTGAACTTGTGTAATATTATTCTCTCTACGATGGTATGTGGAATTTATCTTGCAGAGCCGGACACTATCCTGGTGTTCACAATCTTCTATAAATTATTCGGAGGAAGAACCCGCCTTGCTATGCCGAAGACAACATGCGTGTCAGACTCGTCATCATTGAAGCCTGGTTCAGGGGCTACTGAGGGAGTTCCGGACTAGGGGTTGTCCGGATAGCCGAACTATCATCATCGGCCGGACTCCAAGACTATGAAGATACAAGATTGAAGACTTCGTCCCGTGTCCGGATGGGACTTTCCTTGGCGTGTATGGCAATCTTGGCGATACGGATATGTAGATTTCCTACCATTGTAACCGACTCTGTGTAACCCTAGCCCTCTCTGGTGTCTATATAAACCGGATGGCTTTAGTCCTTAGGACGAACAACAATCATACCATAGGCTAGCTTCTAGGGTTTAGCCTCCTTGATCTCATGGTAGATCCACTCTTGTAACACACATCATCAATATTAATCAAGCAGGACGTAGGGTTTTACCACCATCACGAGGGCCCGAACCTGGGTAAAACATCATGTCCCTTGTCTCCTGTTACCATCCGCCTAGACGCACAGTTCGGGACCCCCTACCCGAGATCCGCCGGTTTTGACACCGACATAGGGGAAGGGAAGGATCGGGCGTGGAAAGAAAACGACAGGTCTTGACCTCTTTATATAGAGGAAGAATATCAAGCGTCCTCCGCGCGGCCGTTTGGAACTTGCCTAAACCAAGTAGTCGTACTAATGGTGCGGTTGGGTTACCCACGCCCGTATTGATTAGAATCCATTAATAAGAGGGACATGTTCTCTGCTTCAACAAGACGTGCCAATAAAACCGCCTCGCAAAACGCGTAGTGGCAACTTGGAAAAACAGTTTGAATAATCACCGGGCCGTGGTGTGATGTCACGCCAGGTAAAAGTTGTCAGCAGATTAGACTCATGGAATATTGTGCTCTCTACGGTGGTACGTGGAATTTGTTTTGCAGAGCCAGACACGATTCATGCATTCAGAATCTACCTTGAAGTATTCAGAGAAGGAACCTGCCTTGCAATGCCAAAGACAATCTGCGCACTGGACTCATCGTCATTGAAGCCTTGTTCAGGGGCTACTGAGGGAGTCCTTGATTAGGGGGGTCCTCGGACAGTCGGACTATATACTTATGCCCAATCGTTGGACGATGAAGATACAAGATTGAAGATTTTGTCCCGTGTCCGGATGGGACTCTCCTTTGCGTGGAAGGCAAGCTTGGCAATTCGGATATGTAGATTTCCTTCTCTATAGCCGACTTTATGTAACCCTAGCCCCCTCCGGTGTCTATATAAACCGGAGGGTTTAGTCCATAGGACAACAATAATCATAATCATAGGCTAGCTTCTAGGGTTAGCCTCTACGATCTCGTGGTAGATCAACTCTTGTAATACTCATATCATCAAGGTCAATCAAGCAGGAAGTAGGGTATTACCTCCATAGAGAGGGTCCGAACCTGGGTAAACATTGCGTCCCCCGCCTCCTGTTACCATTAGCCTTTGACGCACAGTTCGGGACCCCCTACCCGAGATCCGCCGGTTTTGACACCGGCAATGGACGCTACATTATTTGTTCAGCTAGCCCAGCAAATTCATGTATTCCGAGAAAGTGGAAATACGTTGTAGTTTTAAAAAATGGGTCGCATGGACGCTACATTATTTGTTCTCCCAGTCCAGCAAATTGATTGTAATTCTAAAAAAATATCAAATGGACTATATATTATGAAAAAATGGTTGAATATGTGCCACATTTTTGGAGGTTGAAATGTGGGCCAATAGGTAGAAGCCAACACAAGTCGGTGTCAACTTAGTCAACAAATGATTCTGACATCGATAGCCATTGGATTTACATCCAACCACTGGCATCCATCTTCAATCTCTTGTCTTGTTCCTCCAGCGCCGCCGGGACCACCTGCTCCGCCTCCTGCTGCTAGCAGCTCTGCTTAGCACGCTTCCCTGTTAAGCGCTACCCCACCGCCGGCCAGGCCATCCCTCCACCCCTCCTGACCTCCTGTTCTTCTCCACCGACTGTCGAACCACGCCACACCAGAACCAGTTAACCGTTGTACACCTCTCCATCTGCGACTCCTCTTCCGCGTTTTCTCATCTCTGGCTCGTTGCTGTACGGGGCCTCGCCGTCATCCACCACCTTGGATGCGCTCGGGGAGGCCTGGTCAACACACCAAAAAAATGAATACTCCCCCTGCTAACTGGGACCCACCATGGTGGGAGGCTGACTTTTGGGCCTACTAAGTTGACTCGGACATAGGGCTTTGTCAACTTAGTCAATATGAATGATCCTAGCTCCATTAACCGTACAATGTCCATCCAACGACCGTAGTGCTTCCTCAACCTCTGGTCTTCTTGCTCTAGCCGCCCAAACAAGCACCCTCCTGCCTCCCGTGGTTGGCTCTGCTGCCGTGCAGGCCTCACCACCCCACTCTACTCCAACCTTTGGCCAGGCCATCCCTCTACTCACCCACAAACCCTGTTATTCTGCGGTGACGACAGCCTCACACTGCAGCCGAACCTGACAACCCTCGTACTCCTCTCCGTGTGGGCATCCACTGTCGCGTGTTCCCAGGATCCGTGTCGTCCCTTTCTTAGGCCTCGTCATTGTCCACTGCCTTGGTGCTCTCGGCACGGTGTAGTCAATGTGGTCAAGTAACGACTTCCATCGGAAGACTACTGTACGTGGAGAGGCTGACAGCTGGGTGCACGGCCGCAGCAAGGAAGTGCAACCTGATTACGCGTAAAAGAATATTCCTCCACCTGACAGCAGGGACCCACCGGAAGGGCCTCTATATTTCGTGAAAAAAGTTCCCCTTGCTGACAGCTCAGACCCACCAACTGTATCTTCGCACGCAAGGAAGTGCCTCCTTATTACGTACAAAAAATGAAGACTCCCCATCCTAGCTGGGACCCACCATAGTGGGAGGCTGACTTGTGGGCCTACTAAGTTGACGCGGATGGAGGGCTTTATAAACTTAGTCAATATGAACTATTCTAGCTCCAGTGACCACATGATGTCCATCAAACGGCCGTAGTGCTTCTTCCACCTCTGGTCTTCTTGCTCCAGCCGCCCAAATGAGCGTCGGTCGTGCCGCCTGCTCCTGCCTCCAGTGGCCGGCTCTGCTGCCGCACAGGCCTGACCGCCCCACCCTTCTCCAATCTCTGGCCAGGCCATCCCTCTACTCACCCACAACCCCTGTTATTCTATGGTGACAACAGCCTCACACCGCAGCCGAACCAGTCAACCCTCGTACTCCTCTCCGCGTGGGCATCCACTACCGCGTCTTCGGCTCCACATCATCCCCTTCCTAGGCCTTGCTGTAGTCCACTGCCTTGGTGCTCTCGACGCGGCATGGTCAATGTGGTCATGGAATGACCTCCATCGGAAGAGTACTGTACGTGGAGAGGTTGACAGCTGGGTCCACGGCCGCAGCAAGGAAGTGCAACCTTATTACGCGTACAATAATTATTCCTCCACCTGACAGCGGGGACGCACCGGACGGGCCACTTTATTTTGTGAAAAAAAATGTTTCCCTGTTGACTGCTGGGACCCACCAGCTACATCTTTGCACGCAAGGAAGTGTGGCCATATTATAGGAAAAAAATGATTCTCCCCCTAACAGCTGGGACCCACCAGCAATAACTTCGCACACAAAAAAGTGCCTTCTTATCTTCCCTGACAGTCGGACCAACATGGTCGAAGCGTACGTAGCGTTGTCATTCTGGTCGCGAAGGTGTACGTACAAACTGGTCGATCGGTCTGTCTGCAAGCTGCAGCGATGAACCATGGCCGAGTAAGGAAGGGCACGTGTCCTAGTAGAGGCGTGGATGTAACATGTCACGCAGTCCCGTCAATATCGTGTACACCAAGGTGCAAGAAAGTAAATACGGCCATGTACGTACATACAGGCGGGGTCTCGAACGCCAACTCACGCATACGTACGTCTATGGCTCGTGTACCTGGAGAGGCAACAGAGAGCAGTGATGGTGCCCTGTTCATCGACAGCCAACCGGCTGGATCGAAACAGAGAAACTGCATTGTCATGTTCATCGGGAGGCAACAAATTGTGTTGTGTTCATCAGGAGCCAACAGGCTTGGACGAAACAGCCGAAACGAGGCCTGGCATACCGCAGAACGGAGGAAACAACCTTCTGTTCAACTGCCTACGGTCGAATCGGGATCCTGTTCAACGGGAGGGGTCTAGCGTACCACAAAATGGAGGAAACAGACTTCTCTTCGACCTCCTACGGTCGATACGGGGTCCTATTGATCGGGAGGGGTGTGGCGTACTGCAAAATGGAGGAAATGGACTTCTCTTCGACCTCCTATGGTCGAAATGGGGTTCCAGTTTATCGAGAGGGGTGTGGCGTACCGCAAAACGGGACTCCACGGGCTACTGTTCATCCACCGTCGACCTCCTCCAGCCTCCACCCACGACTGTTCATCCACGGGCTCCTGTTCATCCAGCCTCCACCGGCTACTGTTCCACCACCCCTCCACGGGCTACTGTTCATCCAGCCCTCCACCAGCTACTATTCAACCAGCCCTCCATGGGGTACTGTTCATCCACACCCAATCGGCTCGATCGGGGTCCTGTTCATCTAGCGGCAACAACCTCTACCCCCACGGGGTCCTATTCATCGAACCCACACCGGGAACTATTCATCCAACCCCCAACAATGCTTACTGTTCATCTAGAGGAAGCAGGTTCGATCGGCTTCACTTAGCAGCTGTAGCGAAGGAATCGCTCGATCGGGTTCAGTTAACAGCTAGGGATCGATCGATCGCTCGGGTTCAGTAACGGGTAGCGAGTGAAATCGCTCGGGTTCAGTAGGCGAACACCTCGCTCGGGTTCAGTTAGAGACCAACGCCTCGCACCCACGCGTGTACGTGTATGAGAGAAACGCGCAATCCGTCGTGCATCGCTCGACCCCGACCACCCACCGTAACCGGGAACTGTCAGATTTCGGCTTCCCCAAACCCTTGATATCACTAAAAAAAAGACACATCCGTGACATTTTGGGTCGAATGAATTTTTTCTGTCATACTTATGACAGTTCTATGATGATAATTGTGACAAAACCCGGTATCATCATAGATGTGGTGGGCTCCTACTTCTATGACAAAAAATCATGACCGAAAATAGGCTTTTCGTTCTGGGCGGGCCGGAGACGCAGCTGCATTACATTCTTTGGTCCGTCCATGACAGAAAAAACCGTGGTAGAAGCAAGGGCGAGGAAACTTTCGGGGAGTTCCCGGTTATGGTGGGTGCTAGGGGGCCGAGCGATGCGCGTTTCTCTCATACCGTATGCACGTGGGTGTGAGGCGTTGGGCTCTAACTGAACCCGAGTGAGGCGTCGCCTAACTGAACCCGAGTGATTGCACTGCAGGCTACGTGTTAATGAACCCGAGAGATCGATCGATGGCTGTTAACTAAACCCGATCGAGCGATTCCTTCGCTACTGCTGCTAATTGAAGCCGATCGAAGCTGCCTCTGGATGAACAGTGAGCGTTGCTGGGGGGTTTGGATGAACAGTTCCTGGTGGGGGTGGATGAACAGGACCCCGTGGTGTTGCCTCTAGATGAACAGGACCCCGATCGATCGAGCCAGTTCGGGCTGGATGACCAGGACCCTGTGAAGGGCTGGATGAACAGGACGACCCCGTGGAGGGCTGGTTGAACGTAGACGGTGGAGGGCTTGACGAACAGTAGCCTGTGGAGGGGTGGTTGAACAGGAGCCCGTGGAGAGGGCTGGTTGAACAGTAGCCGATGGAGTAGCGTGTGGTGGAAGGTGGATGAACAGGAGCCCGTGGATGAACAGTCGCAGGTGGAGGATGGAGGAGGTCCACGGTGGATGAATAGTAGCCCGTGGACGCTGGAGGAGGTTGATGGTGGAGATGAACAGTGACTCATGGAGTCCCGTTTTGCGGTACGCCACACCCCTCCCGATGAACAGGACCCTCGTTTCGACCATAGCGCTTGAACACAAGTTCGTTTCCTCTGTTTTGCGGTACGCCACACCCCTCCCGATCAATAGGACCCCGTTCGACCGTAGGACGTCCAATAGAAGTCCGTTTCCTCCATTTTGCGGTACGTCAGACCCCTCCTAATGAATAGGATCCTGTTTCGACCATGGCCGGTCACACACAAGGCCGTTTCCTCTGTTCTGCGGTACGCCAGGCCTCATTTCCATCGGCTGTTCCATCCAAGCCCTCCTAATGAACACGACGACGCATTCTGTTCTGACCCAGCCAGTTGGCTCCCCATGAACACGACGACGACACAATTTCTCCGTTCCGACCCAGCCATGTACACGAGCTCTGGTTGTACTTATGCGCGAGTAGGCGTTCGAGACCCCGCCCCTATGTACGTACGTGGCCATCTTTACTTTCTTGCACCCTGGCCGCTGTACGTACGTGTACATGCTACGTGCGCACCTCTACTGTGACACGTGCGCGTCTACGTCGACCAGTATGTACGTACACGTTCACGACCAGAATGACAACTCTACGTACGCTTCGACCAGGTGGGTCCCAACTGTCAGGCACTTCCTTGCGTGTGAAGATGTAGCTGGTGGGTCCCAGCAGTCAGGGGGGCAAATCGTTTTTTTTGCCCGGACGCACTTCCTTGCGTGCGAAGGTGTAGCTGGTGGGTCCCAGCAGTCATAGGGGAAACATTTTTTTCGTGAAATACAGTGGCCCGTCCGGTGGGTCCGTGCTGTCAGGTGGAGGAATAATTATTTTGCGCGTAATAAGGAGCCAATTCCGTGCGGCTGCCCTGGACCCAGCTATCAGCTATCGTTCCTTGACCACGTTGACGACGCTGCACCGAGAGCACCAGGGCGGTGGACGACGGTGAGGCCTAGGAAGGGGACGACGCGCAGCCAGGGAATACGTGGCAGTGGATGCCCACGCGTAGAGGAGTATGAGGGTTCACTGGTTCGGGTGCTGTGTGAGGCTGCCGTCGCCGCAGAATAATAGGGGGTGTGGGTGAGTAGAGGGATGGCCTGGCCAGTGGTGGGAGTAGTAGGGTGAGTGTGAGTCCTCCGCGGCATCACAGCCGTCCACGAAAGGCAGGAACACGCGGCATGACCAGCGCTGGTTTGGGTGGCTGGAGCAAGAAGACCAGAGGTTGAAGAAGCACTACGGCCGTTGCATGGACATCATACGGTCACTGGAGCTTGAATTATTCATATTGACTAAGTTGACAAGACCCTCCGTCCCCGTCAACTTAGTTGGACCACGAGTCAGCCTCCCACTATGGTGGGTCCTAGCTAGTAGGGGGTATTCATTTTTTGTGCGTAATAAGGAGGCACTTCCTTGCATGCGAAGATATAGCTGGTGGGTCCGACCTATCAGCGGGGGGAAAGTTTTTTTCGTGAAATACAAAGGCCCTTCTGGTGGGTCCCAGCTGTCAGGTGGAGGAATCATTATTTTGCGCATAATAAGGAGGCATTTCCTTGCGTGTGTCCATGGACCCAGCTATCAGCCTCTCCACGCACAGTCTACTTCCCATGGTGTCGTTCGTTGACCATGTTGACCATGCTGCGCCAAGCGCATCCAAGGTGGTGGACGACGGTGAGGCCCCGGAGAGCAACGAGCCAGAGATGGGAAGACGCGGGAGTAGAGTCACAGACGGAGAGGTGTACGAGGGTTAACTAGTTGTGGTGCGGTGTGGTTCGGCTGTTGGTGGAGAAGATCAGGAGGGGTGGAGGGATGGCCTGGCCAACAGTTGAGTAGCGCTTCATAGCGAAGCGTGCTAAGCAGAGCTGCTAGCAATAGGAGGCGGGAGGTGGTCCTTGCGGTGCTGGAGGAAGAAGAAGAGAGATTGGAGACGGATGCCGGTCGTTGGATGTAAATCCAACGGCTAACGATGTCAGAATCATTTGTTGACTAAGTTGACAATGACTTGCGTTGGCTTCGACCTATTGGCCCACATTTCAGCCTCCAAAAATATGGCACATATTCAACCCATTTTTTCATAATTTACAGTTTTTTTTTGCGGGGTAGAATTTACAGTCAATTTGATCTTTTTTTTGAATTACAGTCCATTAGCTGGGCTAGGTGAACAAATAATGTAGCGTCCATGCGGCCCATTTATTTTTTTCCTAAAAAATTACAAGCCATTTGCACTTTCTAAAAATACACGATTTTGCTGGGCTCAATCTAATTATAATGTTGGGTTGGGCTAGCAATATTATCAAGAAATAAACAGGGGCTGAGCATTTTGTTATAAATATATTTTAATAATAAGTGATTTATTATTACATTCGTCCTTAAATTTTACCAAGCTTTTGTACACAATCACTAGGATTTTCGTGCCAAAAATATCCAGGATTTTATTGTTTAGAAATTATTTTTATAAGTAAATAAGATGTGGGTTGTTGTTTTCTTACATATGGAAGTATTTGTTAAATATATGATGACAATAAAAATAATATATTAATAACATATAAAATAATTTAAATATATATAATATAGTTAGAAGGGAAACATAAGTTGGACCAGGCGTTCCTATTCTTATATAGAAAAATAGAACAGACCTCTGCGTTTTCTTCAAAAAATACATAAATTGGGCTACCGATGTTTCAGGAAAAATAAAACCTCAGATGGGAGGTCCATAGGCCGGTCGATACATCATTGCCCTCAAGAAAATACAAACCGGCATGTCGTGGGTTGCGCACGTTAAAAAAGAATGCCTAGACGGGGCAGCCTAAAACCCAGCTGATACTTGCTTCCCCAGTGATAATAAATCATACCTTTCAGCTCCCCGGCTTCGTTGTGAATTTATATCCTATAGTAACTAGGTTGAAGCACCTAAAAAATGTAACTATGTTGACAACCCCGTGGGCCCCAACATCAATATAGCATTAGGAGGAAGTATTTTTTCGATGAGGCACTTGCTTGCGTACGGGCATAGACCTAGTGGGTCCCGATTGTCCGCCTCTCCACGTGCAATCCTCTCCAGATTCCTCTCGTTTGTTCAGCATGTTCACAACAACAGGCAGTTGTGTCACGGCGAGCGCACAAAGGCGCAGGAGGGGATCCGACCACCTGAGGAAGTGCCTTATTAGTAACGAAACTACCGAACTAGCCTAGTGGCCACGTGCAACTACCCGACAGCTGTTCCCGCCGGGTTTGATTCCACCTATGCAGGGAAAATATCTCCAAATTTTTTGCCTCTGCCTTTATTGACGTGTGGGTCCTCATTATCATCTATGCACACCACGTCCAACACTTGCCAAAACTTCGTCCCTCATTTTCTCTGTGTTTCGCACACTCGATATTGTTTGGGCATTTTTAAAATAGCTTACCTTTTTGACTGTGCATCATATGAAGATGTGCTATGCATGAATGTTGATCAGCATGATGTTAACTGGCTGGTAGTTCCATTTTCAACCATGTATAAAACTTCCAACATGATGTTAACCCTGTTTGAAAAGGCCGTGTTAATATAAATTCTCTGCCTCTGAAAGTTGCAGTTTCTTATGTGAAACTGAACTTGCAGTTTCTTCTCTAAGAATCACATTGTCTGCACTTTTATACTCCTATGAAACTACATTTTTAAGTGCTAAAAATAGATCTCTAGAACTCATAAAATACTTCATATGCTCGATACTGCAAATCTGAAATTCAAAAGACATTCATATCTGAAAGTACTCTCAAAATACACAACACAAAACACAATTCACAACCTGCAAATACTGACAACCCTAAGGTCCTCCTGACAATTCACAACCTGCCCGACTATTGGGCTGGGGGGGGGCAGTCCCCTCCTATTCCTCGACGGCAGACAGCCTCCCCGTGAGACGATGTGAATGGCGAGTGAGAGGATGGTGGGGAAGCGTCATCGGGCCAACTGCTTTTCTCCTCTAACAGTTAGGTTCGGTCGACGAAGACTCCACCGGCTCACTTTGGCACGACACCCTCACAAACGGCACCCTGGAGATGCTCGATCCTTCAATCTCTCGGGATGCTCCATTTGGGATCGATACTCCCACCATGGATCCCTCACGATCAGATTCGTTGAATCTGTTTGCTCCATGGCCCAAAGGAGCAGCTCTATGTACTCTCGCGCGACTCCCTCCGGGAGTATCACCTCCTTTTCGCTCTATTGCAGATTTTTGACCAAGGATGTCGTCGTCGCCGCTAGTTGGTCCTTGTTGTCAAACCAAGACTGCATGTCCAACATCCTATCTAGCTTCACAGGGTCGCCGTCTGCGATCCTCACGTATCGTTTGTACTCCTCCATCGATGTACTTCTCCACAGCACCTTCACTTGACGACGGTGGTTTTTGAATGGAAGAGGAGAGGAGCAGTGCTGGTTTTGGATTAGAATGGGAGAGGAGCAACGTTGGTTTGGATTGGAACAGGAGAGGAGGGGCGGTGGTTTTGAAATGGAAGAGGAGAGGAGTGGTGCTGGATATAGATCGAAACAGGAGAGGAGCGGCGGTGGTTTAAGTGGAGAAGAGCAGAAGAGCGGCGCTGGTCTTGGAAGTATTTTTTTGTTTTGCGTATTTTGGGTCAAAGTTTGACCACGTACTGTATTTGACAAGCAAAATGTGAATGCATGTCACAAAAAATTGTACTGTTTGGTTCGTATCTGAATGTACTTTCAAATTATATTATTTTTGCAATGTATAACATATATTTTATTTGTGAAAATCATGGTCAATTATGACCCAGAATAAAAGGGAGACTAGTTAATGTGGGGTCGCTTTCTTAATTGAAGGGTAAATTGATTTTGATTTTGATCCATTCACAGCGCGTCGGCCCTCTCGTCCAATCCTAAATCGCTGCCGCACACTCCTCTCCCTCTTCTCCATTGCAAAACCACCTCATCTCCTCTCCATCATCTCCATTCCAAAACCATCGTCTCTCCTCTCCATCTTCTCCATTGCGATAGTACTAGAGAAGTGTTGAACTAATTCTTCATTCACGTGCCCCGGAGGCGCAGTTGTCGTCATTTTGATCTGAAGCACCAGATTATAACATATAACATGAAAAAATGCCACATGACAAGAAATCATAACCTCACTGCCCAAAGGAGACAACATGAATCCCGACGGACAAACTAGATGAGGATCAAAGCTCAAATTAAAGATAAACTCGTAAAAAAGGGGTCCATCGATAGATGTCCTAATTGACATAGCCGGCTTGACCTAGATGAAAGTCGAGTAGTCTTCGTGCATGTGCCCCCAATAACTAGCCCAACTCAGTTGTCACTGTTTAAGCCTCGCAGTGATCCGAAGCACATGACACCTAATTTTGCGAGATGACAAGAAACCTTTTTTTAGATTTCTCACCAGAACTACAGCCCTGTACAACAGAGCCTGCACGATATGTAGACGATAGCCAATCCAGGCGTGTCTGCTGGAGTCTAGTCACATGCATGGATGATCTGATCTTCCGTGTCTTGCAGGGATCGTCCAGGCACCAACGTAGTACAACACTTCTCTAGTACTATCGCTCGTCTCTCTCTTCTATTAAGTCATCCGACTTGCGGGGCCGGGGAGTGTGTGGTTATCAATTGCGGTCCCACATGTGTGTGCAAACGCAATATGACGCGTGTTCCATTCAGAGAGCAGCGCGCCAGACCGACCGACCGTCTGGGGTGCGACACGAACGCGACGGGCGTGCTGTATACCCCGTACATGTGTACCGCCGTTTTCTTGAGGCTTTGCTCCATGGCGCAATCCACAGATACAAAATTAGTACTCCCTCCGTCTAGGTGAGTAAGTCATCTTACAAAAACCAAATAGTCCCAAAACACATAGGCGCTATGCATTAACTCTCACGTTGTCTCTTATTTTTTGACATAAATAGAGGAATCAACCAATAAGAGATGTGGGGCTTGTATGCTTTTAATGTCTTGAGACTATCAAACATGACATGCAGTGGTCAGTTCATTGCATGCAATGATATTAATTAGCAAATAAACATTAAGTTCTCTTGTTTTCCTTTCCACCTTGGTCACGGTGCATAGTCTAAGATGACTTATTCACCTAGATGGAGGGATTACACTATACTATTTAAAAGTCGAGGGCGGGGCTTTTACTGCACGGTAGGCGGGGCAGTTCCGCCTAGTCGGTTCGACACAGATGCAAGAAGATGAGGGAGTAGGCTGCTGCAAACGTAGGGTTGTGTGATTTGACAGTGAGTTCCTGCTGGACAGCTGGGGCCCCGTGATTTGACTTGCCATTATCATTTTAACTGCGGCGCTACGACCGGCGTGAGTCTCCCGATTCCTGACCACCTCCATACAGGTGCCTCTCCCAATGCTCCACCATGTAGAGGCTAGCTCTTGCATGAGAGCCCACTTCTCCACTTTTCTCTTGCCTCTTTCCTCCACATATGCAAAAATGCCATGTAAAGCGGGCTTATAGCCCACTATTGTACTTACTTGCTCCTACAGGTGCTAAGCTTGCCACATAGGCATAAAGTCTGATGTGGCAAGTTAATTAAGAAGAGAGAGACTAGTTTGGGGACCGAAGGAAGAAACGGTGCTAAATGCGTGTACCTAGGTGAAAAGACAATTTTGAGTCTATAGCTAATTAAATGAAGCAAACTTAGCAACAAAAAATGAAGCACCTATGCACTGGGGACTTGATTGCTAAGCCATTTAATGCCCTTAGCACCTTATCTAAGCACCATTTCATTGGAAGAGGTCAGTCCTTGGCAAATGCAATACATACTATGAAGAAAGAGATAGAGAGAAGTAAAAAAATACACTTATAGCAAACCTTATAGATAACCTTGTTGTAGTGTGAGTGACTAAGTGATGACTATGTATGACATCCCAACATCAGGTAGCCTAACGCACCATTCTAAATGTCCAAGGGAGCAACTGCGCGAGCGAGGCGACGGTCGTGGTAGGCGCGACCATGATACAGGCTGCTGGCAGCCCCTAGATCTAAGATCGAACGGTCGCATGCTAAGTTGCTGAAAATTTGCAGAATAACCCTCCATGATAGGATATTCACCCATAGGTCTGGAATCACGCCATGCAACCGCTCGATCTCAGATCCAAGGGCTCTTGGAAGCCCGTATCATGGGAGAATGGAAAGCCGCTACCCTGTCGTTCGCACGCTGGCAGTTCGCTCCTACTCGTCCCCGTACGTCCTTTAATTTTACGGTAGTTTGCTCCTAGTCGTCCCATCCTTTCACATTATGGCAGTTCCACTAATCCTAACCCTCCTCCCAAATCCATGGCGTCCCAAATCTCCATGATTGGCCGTGAGTACAAGGTTAGAACCATCAATGGTGATGAGTTCGACGTCATCTGCCCCCGTTCTTCCACGGCGGTGAAAGGATGCATTGCTCGCATCATACGCATGTTCAAAAACTCAAATGATGAGTGGGTCGCTGGGCTAGATGTTGAGTACACTACAGTCCTGGGACGAGACAAGGATCTAAATGAGGAAGAGAGGAAGAAGCCCGCCGTGATCCAGGTTTGCGTGCATGACTTATGCTTGGTCTACCACATATGCCATGCCGATGTTGAATGCCAGGATTTTAAGAACTTCCTCTAGAGCGGCCAAGTCAAATTCATTACTGTAAACTTTGTGAACAATGGAAGAGTCCTCGGTCGGATAGGCCTCGTTGTAGGCAACTCCTTCGACCTTGAGAAGAATCAGCTACTGCCCTCCAGTGGTCAGCCTTTAATGCTGACCTTGGCAGGAGCCCATGGTTCATCCTTCGTATGGTAAACTGGAGAAACCTCCGTACACGTTTCATCATCATGCATGGAAGTGGAATGTACTAGATATAGACCACATCCACTATGCTGCAATGGATGGCTGCCTTTGTTTCAATATCTACAAGGGTTGGATGAAGAGCAAGAGCCAAGTGTTTGGTTCAAGCAAAGAAGTATCGGCCAAAAGGAAGAGGGACAAGGACAAAGTGGAGGACGTGGACAAGGACTCCGAGTAAGGTGGTAGTGTCATTGCTCATGGTGGTTCTAGTGAAGTGTCTACTGGATTAGTTGCGTAGTTTAATTTCAGGTGTGCCTAGTTTAATTTGACGGGTGTGTTGTGTTGAGCCCCCAACAGAATTATGTTATGTTTCTTCTTGTTACTTTAACGCTTCAGTACGTACATACTAGTATTTCTTTAATGGAACTTAGCATCCCATTTAAGCACGTACTAGCTTTTTTAATAGTACTATATGCATAATTTGGCGACAAGCTCTCTCTATATGTACCGCCTTTTTTTAATTTCAAGTTTTGCTCCATGGCGTAATCCATCGATACTACTATTGTACAAAAGTATACATTTTTTAAAAGGCTAGAGGGCGAGGAAGTCTAGCTTGGTCGGTTTCACGAGAGGTGAGGGCCCTTGTGATTTGATGGCTCATTACTGCTAGAAGGCGGGGCCTTGTGATTTGACTGCTCGTATAAATGTGCCGACGACCTAAGGAGGAGCAAAGAACCGTGCGGTATACTCAAGTATTCCACTGGAGTAGTACAATGATGAAGGAGCAGGAAACACGGCAGGCTAGTGCCACATGGTGATAAAAAATGATCTAATTTGCTAGTCATCTCATTGTTAGAATTGTTCTATTCATTCTTCACAGAGAACGTGACACGTGCGGCAAAACACCCGAAGCAAAAGATGAAACACAGGAGCAAAAGAAGAAGGAAGATTATCACCCCAAATGATCTAATTCACTGCAGAGTCGTAACTGCTTCTTCATCGCCTCCACGACCTCCATCTCCTTGTGCGTCTGCTCCGCCATCTTCTTCATTCTGTCCATGACGCGGGATTTCTCGACGCGAGCCTTCATCATCTGTTCCACGGCCGCATTACATACCTTGACAACTGTCGGGTGCTCGATGCGGAGCTTCGCCAACTCCTCCTTCTGTTCCATGACGAGGGCCTGCAGCATCTTCAACGAGGAACTACTATTCTCATGCAACTTCTTCCAGCCGGCGTTCTTCTCCTTCAACAGGTCGAGGTCGTGGCAGAGCTTTGCCTTGTCCTCCTGAAGTTGCAGGATTTCACCGGTCGCCTTGTTCTCCGAGGCAATGCTCTTTAGCAGCAGCATGTACCGACAGTATGGCTCAGGGAGGACGAGTACATTCTTCTGGAACCAGCAGCATGTCACTGTGACCAATCCACACAAGGAGGTTGCGACAACGCCTCCACATGTGCCACGTGGCTTCATGAACTGTAAGAGAGACACTGTGTAGCGTGCCATTGGAATTCTAATTTACGTGTTTTGCACATACTCGAAGTACTAGTAAGGTACACGTGCATTGCACGCATCAGATTTTGCAACCAAATTATGAATAAATACCACACTATGTAAGCTCTGAGTCATATATGCCTGATGTAGACCTTCGTTTAATTCTGATAGTTCATCTAATACAAAATCAATTAGTTTTTATAAAAAATCTAGGGCCTCTTGGATTCGTAGGATTTCCAAAACGCGGGAATAGGAAAAACATGGGATTAAAGTGGAATGTCGTCTTGAATCCTACAGGATTGTACCAGTGTTTGATTGTGCATAGAAAAAACACAGAATTCTTTCAAAGAGGTTTGAGTGAATGGGATGTTTCCTATGAAATCTAGTGTAAATGAATCATATGGAAAAATTCATATGGTTTACAATCCTACGAATCAAACAACCAAGGTATGAAAAACTCCTAAGGATTAGAATCCTCCGAAATTCCTTTGAGAATCCTTTGAATCAAAGACGCCCTTAATTTATTTTATGATTCATGGAATTGTGCATTGTAAAGCATAAAGTAAAAAAGAAATAATGGCAATTCAACTCGAAAAAAAGTTTAGGCAGTTATCATACGGAAGATTCTAGAACAAAGGAGAACCACTGTTGTTTTGAGGTTTGTGCATTATACTTAAGTTCAACCATGGAGTCTACTAGATTGTACATGTGGCAAAATTCGATGTGGGGCTAGAATATGGTGCGAGGGGCCGAGTGGAGGGAGACTATGAAGGAGTGCACAAGTGCGAGATTGATATTTAGAGAGAGGGGGCAAGAACATGCGTTGTTGCGCAGTGGCGGAGCCATGAAAAATAAATGAGCGAGGGGGCCAAGTATTACTAATCCTTTACGAGGAGGGCTAATTCATGAACTTAAACCATTTTTACCAGCAATTGTCTAATGATCACATTCATATTAGCCTCGATATATAGTGATGTTAGGGGTGCAGGGCCCTTGCTGCCCCTGTCATCGCCATTGTGCGCGCGTCTGAGAGATGAAGCGGAAGTCATGGATGATGAGAGGGGGACGTTGGATATATAATTAATGTGGGTATATTAGCTATATATGTAGGGGTTGTTTGGTTCTAGGCCTAGGAGTGCCACACTTTTCCGTACAATGTTGCCAAACTTGCCTAAGGTTAGTTCTTCAAAATGAGAGCCACAAGTTGGCAAGCCCAAGGGAATCTTGCCACACTTCTTGTGTGTATGTGGTGTGGGACCATAGTGTGGGTTTCCTAAGATGTGGCTTGAACCAAACACACACCTAAGTTGGTCAAATTTGACTAACCATAGGCATCGCAAGCTTTGGCAAACTTAGTCTCAAACCAAACAACCTCGTTATCCTATATAGAGAGGTACAGATTGATCGATGTGGACGTGGGAAAGAGGGTGAGACCTCACTAGATATATAGATTGATCGGTTTGTGTGGAAAACTATGAAAGACCTAGCTATACACACACACACATAGAGGAACATCGATCATTGCACATGCACGCGTGAGAGATAAAGAATGCCCGATATGATGGAGAGGGGGATGTGTGTGTGTGTGCCTTCATGGGAGACCGACCCGAAGAAAAAGATTGCATGTGTGCGATAGATAATGCCGTCTGGTAGTGTGTGTGCATGCATGCACGAGAGAAAGTTAGTGGTAAAATTATAAAGAGAAGACGACTGTGTGGGTGTAAAAGACTAGGTGAGGTCATAATCAATGTAAAGTTGAATTCAAATATTTGAATAAGAGATCATGATGTTCGAAACCCATGCATACATGAATATAACGGAGATCTGCGCGGTGTGATTTGGAACCGAGCACGTTGTATTGTATGCACATTGAACAAGGTCACATTGCATCCGTGCATGGACACACTATTTTAATTGGAGATGATGGGTGGCTTTCACATCACATATCTATATCAATAGCCCTATATATATTTATTTTATATTTTTTATATTGTGTGAGGGTAACTTTACCTTGGAAAGATGGTCGTTGGATGAGGCGAATCCAATGGTGCAGATATAGCAAATTTGAGCACTACTAGCCGTTGGATATCATCTAGATTCCACCACTTTTGCCACATGTACAATCTAGAAGACTCCATGGTTGAACTTAAGCATAATGCATATACCTCAAAACACAAGCACTTCTTCTTTGTTCTAGAATCTTCTGTATCCGAATTGCCCAAATGTTTTTCTACATGATTTGCCACTATTAGTTTTTACTTTATGTCTTACAACGCACAATTCCATGAATCTTAAAATAGATTAGCTTTCTTATAAAACCCAGATGATTTTGAATGAAATGAACTATAAGAATTAAACGAACATCTACATCATGCATATATGACTGAAAGCTTACATGCTATAATGTGGTATTTATTCATAATTTGGTTGCCAAATCTCATGCGTGCAAAGCGCGTGTACCCACTACACCACGCCCCTGCATTCCCTACTGACGTGTGTTGAGAAAAGTCGCTATTGCCGACCGATTGTTGATCGTAAAAACTTGTGACAGATAGTCGATCGGGAAAACCTGTGAAAAATGGCACACAGTCGGTCGGGAATAAAAGAATATTCCTTGTCAAACGATCGGTCGGGAAAACTCTTATGCCCATCAATCTGTGGGTCGGTAAATAACACCGACCAACCGTCTGTGGCGAACGGGCCTGCGCGCGCGCAACGCCAACATTTGGCCCAGGCCCGCGAAAGTTTCCGCCCACTGCAGATAAGTCACCACACGGACGCGAGGCCAATCCCTAATTTCCCCTTCTCCTTCCCCACGCGCGCCGCCATGGGCTCCCGCCGCCGGGGTCTCCACCATGCCTGCGCACCATCCGCCACTCCCGCATGACTCTGCTGGCCTCCCGCCCCCACGCGCTCAAATCCTCTCCTCCGACTAGGTGCCCTCTCTGCTCGAACCCTCGTCCTCACGGTCGGCACTGGTCAAATCTCAGGGCAGACCGGGCTCAACTTGCTGCCGAGGAGTAATGCCTATACCGGAATAGCATGATGGCTGTGACGAAGCAGTTCCCGGAGGCGTTGCTGCTCGTGTTGGCCAACCCCTTCCTGGCCTTTCATGGTTGGTTCTCGATGAGCGACGTCATTAGCTTAGGCACCAACCTCGTCTCCTCAAGGTTCTTGTCCCTCGTATGTTCTCCCCCCCCTCTCTATTTGCATCATGCTGATTTCAACCACAAATGATTTAAACTTTTTGGGTTTATTATGTGTGGATTTGGTTTAATGGATTAACCTCCTATTACTACAGGATGAACAAACCTAGCATATCGCTGCTGAATTTGGAGTTATACGCATCAACAACAGAAGGGTAAGAGAGGGGCGTACAGTGGTACCAAAAAAAAGAATTTTCCTCCATTGAACTCTATCGGTTGCAAAGGTGAGGCCAGATAACAAGAGGTTAATTGTGTTCTCATCTCCAATATGTTCAGTGGTTACATCATGTTACAGTTCACTTTTTCTCACCTCTTGGTACTGCACTACTACTATGCACTGAATCTGTTTGCTAATTTACTCACTGAATTGTTCTGATCAATATGCTATTTATGTGTTTCCTTCCCAAAATCCTTTTTCTAGTGGGAAAAGTTGTTGTTTCTCTAGCCTAAAAAAAAGGGCAACCTGGTGCATGTAGCTCCCGCTTGCGCAGGGTCCAGGGAAGGGTCCGACCACTTTGGGTCTATAGTACGCAGCCTTTCCCTACATTTCTGTAAGAGGCTGTTTCCAGGACTTGAACCCATGACCTCATGGTCACAAGGCAGCAGCTTTACCACTGCGCCAAGGCTCCTCTTCGTTGTTTCTCTAGCCTCATCGGAAAAAATTGTACTAAACTGTTTTCTAACTTACTCACTGAAAGTTTGATGATCCAGTCCTCGGTGAGGAAGAAATCTAAGTCGGCGACGCTTGCACTAAACTGAAATTAAGTTAATTACACTAACTTGACAAGCATAGGAGTTCTTGGCATGGGTTGATGGACAAATTGATACTTATTTTGCTCTTTCTGAAGAAGCAAAGACGTACTTTTAATCTCAGAGACCATATATGGGGCTTCCATGCAGTTTGGAAAATGCACTTGGAAACTTGGACTGGTTCACGACTCTGAATCTGGGTGTGCCTCATTGGTGCCGAAAAATCCATTAAATTCTGTTGTTATTTATATGGTCGATCTTCCTCTTATATACCGCCCAAAAAAATCTAAAAAGTTCAGATAACATGAACATCATTTAGCAAAATATATAAGGCACTACAGAATGTGCATGCAATATTCATATCAATGCAGAATTACTGCTACAATCTGTTGTGAAAGTAAGGACATGTCATTGTTGATGATGCGCAGCTGCACCTTTTCTGACATAGTCTAAACTGCACCATAACAAGTACGTAGAAAAGTTTATGCCACTGCATTCTTTACCTCTGGACTGAAGACTCTACAATACCGTTCACCTCTTGTCATTGACCAAACTAAATAATTAGATAGTTCGAACAAGAAGTCTCTGAGATGTCTTTAATTTTAGTATAACTTGGAATTCTCTGAGATGAGGCCCTGCCTTTCAATATAAGGTTGTACATAAAAACTGAAAATTAGATTGTTTGGACAGAACAATAACTAATTGCATGCAGTCTTAATAAACAAAGGTTAAATTTAGATGTTCTTTTTGGGTCCAACAAATTATGCCATAGAGACAGTAAAGGGGAGAAGAAACATTACTTCTGGCCATGGCAGCTCGATCCATGTAACAACATCATAGCCACGCTATAGGTGCAGCAGTTTTCTTTCGTGTGAAAGGATTCTTTAGCGCTAAACATGTTTACTCGCTCACCATCAGGACAATAAGGATGGTTGGATTAACGTGAACGGATGATCGAGATTTTTTGGATCTGCCCCACTGGGTCTTTTTATATTGGTATAGATTTGATATCTACAAGCCACATGGAGGTGCTCTTAAGTGTATGGACTATTATTGATGGGTTTCCCTGCCTTTCTTCTTTGTTCCTATTGATGTTTATATGCAATTGTTTCATCTTCCAGCATGTATATTATATTTTTTCAGATTCAGTCAGCATGCATGTAAATACTATGGCCAATTGCATTGTCTTCTAGAATTAATTATGCACCATGTAATACAAGCAAATGACAAATTTTTAGTCACACACCATTTTGATAAGCATTATGATTTTAAATTTACAAGTGTGAGTGACCTCATTTTGAATATATTGCCGTCCATTCCATATATTTGTACTCACTTTGTTGTTTGGCACAGAATTGTCAGTTTTCAAAATGCATATACTTCTTTTTCTACTGATATTTTTTGTGCCCACCTTACATGCCATCACACAGTTACATCTTATAATTATGAGTTCTTTGAGAATTAAATGGAACAACATACTTTTGAACTTCTAAGCAACATATTTATATGCCTATTTGACAAATTCCTCTTCAGTCTAAATGGGTTATGGGGAATGGAGAGTTTATAGAGAGTCCATAGGAGAAATCTACATGCCATCATTAGGAATGAGGGAACAACCTACGGTATGAATATATATCTATATTCCACGGGCAGGATTTCTAACGGGAACTCTTCTAAATTATGATGGTTTTATTCTATAACTACAATTAAGTAGTATTTTAGCACATGTTGCTTATAAAAGTCTTATCTAATTATACTCGAAATTTCTTTTGGCAGCTCCTTTTTGTTTACTTGTATCCTGAGCGCACAAATCAGTGCATTCTTGACCACCTCTTTCTCACATGTAGTGAACTGGGGAGGCATCACAAAAATTACAAATATTTTCGTTTTTCCTAGATTTATAGAAGAATAGCATGTCAATTGCTTCTATGTTGTATCACCCAACGTACAACTTCCTTGACTTTATTTTGTTTTCACCTAGTGGCATTGTATTCTGCCATGTACCCCTGTCTTTATTTACAGTTTGCATGTCCAGGAAAAGACCAATCAATTTACTGATTTGCTCTTTGTCCAGTGAAAAGACCAAATCCATGTGCAACTTTTAGGTTCTGGTTTTGTGGTGTGCATCTTCTAGCTGAAATAGTGAAATGATGTGTGAGATTATGTTAGAGCTTGCTGGTGTGCTGCTTGTCAAGCTTGCTATGCTGCTATCTGCTGAATTATGGCTATACATCGATGCAAATGAACATGGAAACAACTTATTATTCACATTTTTACTGAAAATTCAAACCACTGAACATAATCACTTCCTTATCTATGAAATTATGTGATGTTGTTTGCAATGGTATTTGGTTTCTGTACTCTGCAAGGCTCACGATGCTAATTGAAATATCCTTTATCGTGTTGTAGATGCTTAGCAAATGCTTTTTCTACTACCTGATCATAATCATCTGCCTTTTACTCCTTTCATTTCTATAGGAATGGCCTGAAGAGACTTATCCCACATGGGCACATAGACCAGGATACATTGTATCTCAGGATATAGCAAAAGAGGGGAGCTAAAGGTACGCACCCTTCTAATCTTTTGGTAGGGTAACCCTTTTCTTGTTAGTGATAACGAATTCTCTTCAGCTTCTTTGGTATGAAATGGTATTCAAGGCAGCTTAGAGAAAATATCATGCTCTCTAATTGTTGTGTGGAATATTAACGAGGGATTTTGACTTGCAGATGTTCAAGATGGAGGATGTTATCTAATGAGATGAAGAATGCAGGTTTTGATGTCAAGTATGAGAATGATGCAAGGATCTTGGCGGACCTTGGTAGAAGGAATTGAGGATGGGTCTGTAGTTGCCCACTAGAAGAGGGCAGATGATTGCCCTAAGACAAATTCTAGAAAACAAAGCGAGGACTTTCTTTCATACACGAACCATAATGTTTCCTCTCTATTTAATTAGCTACATTAGTTTATAGGAAACATGGATGGTCATGAGTTCATAACAGATGAACTATTTATATGTGAAGATTAATGCATGTATGTTGTTTATATGTGAATTATTTGGTTCTGGTTTAATATTGTTGGAAGACATGCACTTTACTGTTATGAATTATGCTACTTGATTGATATTCTGTTGGTAATGTAAAATACAGCTATTGGAGGGTTAGCAGATTTTGGTCGGCAAAATACAACCCCATCTGATAGTTGGTTGGTAAAAGCTAGTGACATGCCCAACAATATGTTGGTCGGGAAAGCCCGTGGCAGCCCTCACAGATAGTCGGTCGGGAAACTTTCACCCTATCAGATAGTCGGTCGGGAAAGGTCCATGGCAACCCTAGCACACTGTTGGTCGGGAAAGGCCCATGGCAGGCCCATCAGATTGTTGGTCGGGAAAGATACACCAAAGCCGACAAGCAGTCTGTCGGGAAAACTATGTCGGTCGGGAAAGGGCTTTCCCGTCTGGACTTTCCCCAACAGACGCTGTCGGTCGGCAATAGTCTTTCCCGACCGACTTTCTGTCGGTGGAACTTGTATTCCCAACCAACCTAACTGTAGGGAATGTAGTGTTGTGGTGTAGTGACCTTACTAGTCTAAATGGTGTTTGGATGTGTGTTGTGCGTGTTGAGGTGCGAATTGTCTTTTTTTGGGTACACGTTAATCATGTTATCCCGAAGTTTCAAGCCGCGCCTTGTTATGCCGAAATGTCAAGCTAGTGGCTCTATATATTGTGTTGCAAAACTCCCGCCTCTAAAACCCACGCCTTGTTACCCCATAATATTTAAGATATATCTTTGTCTCATTGTGCTCTGACAACTCCCTCCATCTCAACCCGCTCCTTGCTATTCGAAAATTACAATGCATGCGAAAACTCCCACCTCCTGTGAAATCCCGACACGCGAAATGCCCATGGTACCCCTGAACCGAAAGAACCGCCTCAAATCGGTGGGGGTACTTTTCTAACTTACCTCACATTTCGGACAAGCACGTCCCTAAGCCATGGTTCCCCACACCCATCCCATCCGCCCACCATTCATACACCAAGGCCACGAAAACCCGCGAAGCCCCGCACCCTCCTCCGTCCGCCACCTAGCCGGAGCCTCTTCCCCGACGACGTCGTCCATAGCTACACCTCGACGTCCCTCATCCATTGTACCAGATGAGGATCCGTCGTTGATCTAGTCGTCCCGCCAGTTCAGCCACCACGTCCTCCACCTCCAAGGAGCTGCCCCGACGTTCCCCTCGTCTTTTGCACCACCTCCATTCCCACACCGCCGTCTTCACCTGCACCACCGAAAGAGCAGCATCATCACCATTTCCTCGGATGAAGCTGCGGGCACACAACGCCCAGTGGCTCGGGCACACAACGCCCGGTGCCCATTACGCCCGCCCCGCTAAGGCCTTTGTGCCACTGCACGTGGGGCCTGCCCTGTTAAAAAAAGAACAAAAAGAATATGTGTAAATAAAAATAAAAATAACTTATTTATTTAATTAATTAATCATGTTAATTAACGCAAATTAATTATGTTTAATTAACCTAATTGCATATTAGTCTAATTAAACTTGTTTAGTTAAATGTGCCTTTGACAAACGGGCCCCACTGCCCTGTTTGACCAGTCAACTCAGTCAGAGTTGACTGTTGACCCGAATGACATCAGCGTGACGTCATGCTTGCACAATAAGTCCTTTTTGAATAAGAGATAATTTCAGAAATGTTTAAAACTTTAGAAAATCATAGAAAATAATTCGTAACTCGGATGAAAAAGTTTTCTACATGAAAGTTGCTCAGAACGACGAGATGAATCCGAACACGCGGTCTGTTCGTCTGCCACATGTCCGTAGCATAGCGAACATGCAACCTTTCCCCTCCGGTTCATCTGTCTGACAGACGTCCGGAACCGAGAAAACTTTCCCGGATGTTGTTCCCCTTTTTACCGGTATCGTGTAACCCTGCGTTAGAACACCTCTAGCTTCGCTTATTGTCATGTTATGCATATGTTTACGTGTATTTACTGTTTCTTCCCCCTCTTCTCTCCGGTAGACCCTGAGACCGCTGCTGATGCCACTGTGATCGACTACGTCACCAACGACCCTCCTTCTTGTCTGAGCAACCAGGCAAGCCCCCCCTTTGATCATCCCGATATCGCCCATTCTATACTCTCATGCTTGCATTAGATTTTGCTCCTGTTATTGTTTCCTCCTATTCTGATGCATAGCCTGCTTTTGTACCTGCTATTGTTACCTACCTGCTTATCCTAAACTGCTTAGTATAGGTTGGTTAGTGATCCATCAGTGACCCCCACCTTGTCCTTGTTGTCCCTGCTTCATCATCGACGCCTCGATCGACGTGATCGACGACCAAAGTCTGACACCTCACATCACATCACGCCCCTTTTGTTGCTTGACTCTGCAGAGCTACTATCGAGTGCCGAGGGTGATCCCTCATAACACACTCCTGATGATAATTCTGTAGTGTAGCTATTTGGTCGTGGTCATCGAGGGTGATTTCCTCTTTCACCATTCCCGATATGGCTTTGTCGTTCAACACCTCAAGTGTGAACCTCGAGGGTGGTCCCTCTTATGTTCACCTTGATGATTACATTGAGTGGAATCCACCGGGGGTGATTCCTCGGGTTTTCCCTTTGATGTCTGGACACACAGTTACAATGACTTTACTTGAGACCTTGGTGAAAGTCGGGCGGGCCCGGAGAGCACCCGCAAGATAATGACGTGGCACGGTCGGGCATTCTGAGCCCTTGTCGTAAGTCCACGAGACGGGGCAACGGGGTCACTTTCGATCGTGAGTATCTGCTCGTCTCCACAAGCTAATAATACACTAGGGTTTGGGTATTTGTTCTGAGTTGGCCTCTGGCCTTTACGCACTAACCACCAAGCGAGAATAGATATGGGCCTCGACGTCGTAGTATCAGCCGAAGCTTTGTCAGACGTCCAGTTCAGCATTGTGGGCCTGTCGGGCCAGTGCCATCCAGTATGAGGTGGTGCTCGTCCCGACTCGTCGCACAATGACCCGGAGTGCAACGGGCGATGGGCCCAGACCCTGGAGTGCTTAGGAGGTAGACCGGCGGGGACCTCTCTGCTGAGCCTAGGTCGGGCTGTGACGTGTTGATCTTTCGAGGGCTGGCATTGACCCCAGAAAGGTGTGTCCGGTCAGAGTGATCGAGCGTGTTGGGTAACGTGGTGCACCCCTGCAGGGAAGTTATATATTCGAATACCGTGTCCACGGTAATGGATGTTCAGACCTATATCCTGATCTTATACAACTACAAATGGATACTTGAGATATGTGGCTCCGGGATTGCTTTCTCGCAGGGAGTCGAGGAAGGATCTCTGGGCATTAATGTTACAACATGCTTGTTAATTATAAACTGTTATTCTTTACTCTTCTACATGCTACAAGATGCTCGGAGCTGCGTGAAGATGCTAGTCTTTGATAGGCTAGGCTTTCCCCCTCTATTCTGGCATTCTAGAGTCCAGTCCACAGATACAACCCTTCCATTTGATACAAATGCATACTTAGTATAGATCTGATGCTTGCGAGTACTTTGGATGAGTACTCACGGTTGCTTTGCTACCCCTTTTCCCCCTTCTTTCTTCTTTCCGGTTGATGCAACCAGATGGTGGATCCTTGGAGCCAGATGCCACCGCCGATGGATGCTACTACGTGGAGACCGCCGACGACCAGGAGTAGTTAGGAGGTCCCAGGCAGGAGGCCTTGCCTCTTCGATCATGTTGCTTTTGTGCTAGCCTTCTTAAGGCACCCTTGTTTAACTCATGTCTGTACTCAGATATTGTTGCTTCCGCTGACTCTTGTGTTTCGAGCTTGTATTCGAGCCCTCGAGGCCCCTGGCTTGTAATATAAAGCTTGTATTATTTTGATTTGTGTCTAGAGTTGTGTTGTGATATCTTCCCATGAGTCCCTGATCTTGATCGTACACATTTGCGTCTATGATTAGTGTATGGTCGAATTGGGGGCGTCACAGCGGGCGGCGGGGGGTGGCTGTTTGGCCGGTGGTGGCTGGCGGCTCAAGGGGGTGGAGGTTGAAGATGAACTGCAGGCCCTTGATTTTGTATCCAACGACTGCAAAATCGACTGAACAGAGATGAAAAAGGCAGTCGACTGACGTGTAGCCTCACCTCTAGTCCATTCGGTTTCGACAGTAAAATTCAGTTTCGACAGCAAAATTCAGTTTCGACAGTTAAGTTCAGTTTCGACAATTAAATTCAATTTTGACAGTTAAGTTCAGAGATGAGCGGCTAATGTATTTTACATCTAGCACTTTGTGGTGATGTATTTTATGTCATCTATTGGAGATGCCATTAGAATGCCACTAAGGTTAACGTTGTCTCCCGTGTCATGCTTCACCCTCGGCGTCGTACAACTCACCGGAGCTGCTCCAATGACGAAACCCTCAATCGCAGCGGAGCAGTACCTCAGGCTCCATCTCCTGACACCTAAGATCTTTTTCCCCTCCTCCGATAGCCAAGTCAGCCGGAGCATCCTCACCGGCCAACCCAATCACGCTGAGATCGACATGGCTTCGCCAAAGAGATTGTACACTTGTTGCATCTCTTTCTTACTCTACATGTTATATATGTTGTCCACTGAGCACACGTAGTAACGTGACATACGATTATTTTATCCTACTATATGACAAGCAGTGAGGTACCATGCAACTTAGGTATCTGTGATGAACTCTTGAAAGCTGACAAAAACTATATTGAAGACACTGAGACAACCCCAAAGTCTTGTCTTGATGTAGTGTTTAAGTTACTGGCTACTACTGCTGGCACCAGCTCTTCGACCTTGTTGCCTGAATCAGTTCGGCTTCTTGAGTCTCAACTTCAAGTTGAAAGACATCGATCAGATGTTATGCGACAGGAAGCCAAAGGACTGAGGAAGTCCCTGCAGAATTCAGATGCATACTTTCTGGTGCAACAGCAAGTGCTGGACGATTTAAGAGCCAAACATGAGAAAGTTAATAAGCTTGCTAAGCATCTAGCCAGCATTATGGGTACCCAGGATATTGTTTCTTGAGCTCTTCTGAAGTGGTTTCAGTTCTGGACTTGTTTTGCTGCGACGTTTATATGCTGCTTTGTTCCCTATATTTGCACTAGTGGTGAACTTTGATGTCAAGTGGATGTAATATGTGTAATAGCCGTGATAGCCTAGCGTAAGCTGCTTGCTTATTTATATCCTTATTGTCTTGTTTATTTCTTTGCTTGTAGTCAGTGCAGTTCTTTTTCCACAGTTTTCTAGTAGCCGCAATAACCTATTTTTTAAAACTAGGCCACAATAACCATGGGCTACATATTTACTGTAGTTACCATGGCCCTCCTGCGGGCCATAGAAACGATGGGCCTTCTACGGGTCATAGAAACAATGGGCCTTATACGGGTTGTAGACACAATGGGCCTTCGACGTGCCGTATCATCAATGGGCCTTCTACGGATCGTATGATCGGTTGGCAAACATGGGCCAATAACAGACCGCATTATGGTCGTAAACGGGCTAGAGTTGGAATCGTCCGTTCATGGGCCGACCATATCGGGCCGTCGTTAATCGGCCGTATTTGATGGCACTATGAAAACGGCCCAACGTATTAACGAGCCACAAATGGGCCGACTGTAACCTCAGGCTAAATTTGGCCCACAAGTAGAAAATGACAGTAGCGTGCCGTAAGTAAACAAATGCTGGAAATGAGCCCATGAATAAATGGGCCCTGAGAAGGCCGAAAGATAACATGGGCTAGAAACGGCCCAACGGAATAACTAGCCGTTAATGGGTATAAAGTGATACACTGTTCATTACGGGCCAATTTCACCATGGGACGTTAATGGGTATAAAGTGATGCATGTTCATTAGGGGACAGTTTCACCACGAGCCGTTAATGGGCCAAGAGTTACAAAGGGCCTCATATGGGCCCAAAGACGTCATGGGCCATACATGGGCCAGAAGTTAAAATGGGTTGGAATCGTATTGGACGGCCCAGATGACGCTACTGGTCCTAATTCGAATATGTCACAACGGGCCTTGGGGTTAGCAGGCTGTAAATGGGCTATATGCGAACATGTCGTTAACACGCTTTCCATGGGCCAGCGCGCCACCTTTTGACCAAGTCAAACAGGCCGGCCTTTTCACAGGAATGGGCCTCTGTTGGGCCGTGCCACATGTCGACGTATCATAGGCGCCTTCTCTCCAATGAGTGGATGACATCTGTCCCAACGGTGAGCCGACACGTGTTTCCTCCACCCAATGATGATTTTACACGTGGAAAATCCCCATTGGTTGGGGCTGTTAACGTGTTATCGCATCAAAAACTGGACCCGATAGCTTAACGGTGTTTTGTTACGGTGGATGCCACATGTCGGACACCCTTGATGAAAGCACATCTGTGACGTGCGATTTATCGTCATGGAAGTGGACACTTTCGTGATGATAATTTGGGTAATGTCATGGAACACTTCTACGACAGCACATGTATGACTATCTTGATTCTGTCATAAAATCGTCGTGGATGTACATGCATGATAGAAAACATGACCTACTATGACAAACATGTATCATAATAGAAATGTATTTTTTGTACTGTATGTTCGAACTCTCGGGTGCGTGCGAAGATCTCAACCTACCCAGCCTGCCTACTCGCGATCCTCTAGGCCTAGCGCGTCAAGCTCAAAGGGACAAAGAGACACATGTAATGCCCCGGATGTAACTTTCCACAATTGTAACTCCGACTCTTGCCATTTCCGGCAATGCGATATATTTTTTTCTCCGTGGTTGGGTTTTTGTCTTTTGTTTTGCATTTTGTTCATGTCATGCATTTCATCTCATGTCATCATCCGCATTGCATCCACGTGTTTTCTTAAAACTTGCATCTGCTCGTAGTTGCTGCTGCTCGCTTCTCTCTGTTGCGTTCGTTGACCGTTCCGAGACCAACCATGTTTTCGTTTCCCTCTTGTCAAGCCACCTAACCTCTCTGCACAACCAACGACCCCCTCTTGCGCGTGTCCGAAAACTGCTCCGAACCCAAACCGCTCAGTCATCACCGTTGCATTCAGATCATCTCCTAACATCTATAAAACATCTCCGTTTTCTTATTTAGACTCCCTATCTATTTATTTCTCGACCGTCCGATTAAAATCGGAGGGACCCAAATGACCCCTATCCAAGTCCACTCGGTATATATACCGGACAAACCCTAGACTAGTCGTCCCATCAATCATTTCCTCCTCGCTGCCGCAAAAACCTCCACCTTGTCTCCTCTTTGCTTTCCCCTCGGGATCGCCTGCGAGCCAATCACCATCCTCATCCTCCCTGGTCCAAATCCATCTAGCCACCCACTTCCTCCATTGATCCACCGCATGAGAGCGAGTGCTCCCCTGTCTCCCTCGATCCTGCCGCGCCCGTCTCTGCCAGGCCCTGCCGACCACCTCGCTGGAGCACAACACCCTCGGAGCCCCGAGTCCCGTGCCCTTCGTCGCCTCTTGAGCTCGTCCTCCTATGGATCCCCTCGATCTCCTGACTTGCCGCGTCTGCATCCCGCTCCAACCTCGTCCTCCAGCAGCTCCGAACGCCGTAGATGAGCCCCATGCCTTCCCTTTCTTCCTCTCCCGTTTCTCTCTTCTCTCTTTCTCAATGCTCTCTCTCTCTGTTGCAACAGGGAACCGAGCCGCCATGTTCGTCGCCTTTGTTTCCCCCCCCCCCAAGGATACCGACTGCAGCCTCCACTACTAGAAAAATCGCTACTAATGGCGCACCTAATTTGGCCATTAATGGCGCATCACCGGTGCGCCATTACTAGCACGCCATTAGTAATTTTTACTAACGGCGCACCAATGGTGCGCCATTAGTATCTGGTATACTAATGGCGCACCACTGGTGCGCCATTAGTATAGGCCACGGTGCGCCATTAGTATGCCTCCCAGGGGCCATGTATACCCAAGTGCTTTGGATACTAATGGCGCACCACAACTGGATGCGCCATTAGTAACCGCGGCATACTAATGGCGCACTGTCCTGTGATGCGCCATTAGTGATGCGCCATTTTGAATCTATATCTGGATCGTGATTTTTTGCCCATTTTTTGCTCGTTTTTTTGCTTGTTTTTTGGCACGACAATATTCTCAAATTTTGTTCCTATTTTTGGATCTTGTTGCCATGGTCTTTTGCCGGAGAGGAGTTCGCCAGAGAGGAGGAGGAGGAGGTCGCTGGAGAGGAGGAAGGAGAAACCATGAGGGGATGGGAGGAGCTCACCATAGAGGAGGGAGGAGGAGCTCACCGGAGAGGAGGGAGGAGGAGCTCACCGGAGAGGAGGGGATTTTTTGCCTCACCGGAGAGGAGG
>NC_041391.1:411193020-411255607 GCF_002162155.2 Triticum dicoccoides | reverse complement strand
GAGAGGAGGGAGAAGAAACCATGAGGGGAGGGGAGGGGAGGGGAGGGGAGGAGGGAGGAGGGAGGAGGAGGTCGCCGGAGAGGAGGAGGAGGTCACCGGAGAGGAGAAGTATGGTGGAGGAGAGAAGGGAAGATGAAATGAAGAGAGGAGGAGAGGACCAGCCATATATACGGCATACTAATGGCGCACCGCGGGCAGGTGCGCCATTAGTAATTTTTTTTATTTTTTTGATTTATTTTGAATTTTGAAGGCGGGAAGATACTAATGGCGCACCACGGGCAGGTGCACCATTAGTAATTGTTTTTTTTATTTTTTTGACTTATTTTGAATTTTGAAGGAGGGAAGATACTAATGGCGCACCATGGTCAGGTGCGCCATTAGTAACTTTTTTTTTATTTTTTTGACTTATTTTGAATTTTGAAGGCGGGAAGATAGTAATGGCGCACCATGGGTAGGTGCGTCATTAGTAAGTTTGAATTTTTTTGATTTTTTTGCCTCTTTAGATCTTAAAAGCCCCGTATCTTTTTTTCTGTTAGGTTTTTGAGGATTTTGAAAATGTTTAACGGGGTTCCCTAAATTTGGATGTAACTTTTCGAGTAGATGATTTTTCATATAAAAAACTTTTTCATCCGAGTTAGTATGCAAAAGTTATGCCCATTTTTACAAATTCTCGCGAGATTTTGCAAATGAAGTCAAAATTCATATTTGCAAATTTTCCCAACAACTAGGCCACATATCACATGGGAAACTTATTTTCTTTTATTTTTTTGACATTTTTATCATTTTCTTTTATTTTTTTTAAAACTGAAAAGGCGATCCACAGTTGGGGGGGGGCATTCGGTGGAAGTGGTGGCCAAGGTTACTAATGGCGCACCGTGGCATGGTGCGCCATTACTAGTTTAACTAGTAATGGCGCACCACACCCACGGTGCGCCATTAGTATGTTTGGACAGGCGCACTAGTTCAAAAAAAAAATTGGTACTAATGGCGCACCGTGGGCAGGGTGCGCCATTAGTAGTTTCAACACTAATGGCGCATCAGAAGGTGGTGCGCCATTAGTATATACTAATGGCGCACCACATGTCTGGTGCGCCATTAGTGTCATTTCCATCTATAGCCCTTTTCCTAGTAGTGCTCCTCGACCCGGACCCACGCTGTCGCATTGCTCCGCCCTTGCCGTCATCCCGCTGCACTCGGATCCGCACCTCCCTTTGTTCTCTGCATCACCCGCGTCACCAGAGCAGGAGCTCCATCCGCCGCCGCGCCCTGCATCGCCTGAAGCCTCCCCTGCCGTCGGTTTTCGCGTCTGCTTCCTCTGCATCGTGGGTGTTACAAGTTGGTAATCAGAGCCATTCCCGACTTAGGAGCCCCCTGCTTGATCGAATCGCTGGCGTTGTTGAGTCTAGAAAAAAAATGTTTTGAGTCTTAGGATTAGATATATCGTTCTCGGAGAGTAGGATTCTTTTTACTCCTCAGTCCCTTTGTCGCTCTGATGAGGTCTCCTGACGTAGATATTTTGACTTTCCTCTCATAAAATTTCACTAAAGTTTATTTTTAGGATCACGCGGGTATCTTGGGATCGTTCCGATATTCTTATGACGAGAACATTGTTCTTGGTGCCTCCTGACATTTAGGGGTTGTGGCACTATCCCGAGGAGTTGAGCTCCGAGGTGTTTTCATCGTAATTTTATCGTTGCAGTTCTGGAATACCTGAGTTTTGCCGACATCGAAAATCTCTTTTATGCAGTTGTTGGCGAGATAACCTCGACGTCACCCAGTACTGGGGAGTTCGGGAGTATTGCCATAGCTCGTATAACGGATGCTTTTCGAAGGTTGCGGTACACGATTTCTGAAGGTTTCTTGGTTATGTGTTGACGAATGGATACAACTTGGATGTAGGGATTGTTAGTTTTGGGTGAGATATATATTGCTTCCTCTGTATCCCCAACACTAGATTGCATAACCAGAAAGTTTTGAGAGTTTTATAGGTGGGAATTCAAGTAGCTCTAGTTTTTATTTTTCCGATAGATGCATGATATGAGATTGGGGTTCGACGTCTAGTGGTCCGCCTATCCACGGTCATTTTTACAGTGGTCTAGTTGTGTCTTAAAGAGCCCTTGGCTATGCTGGTTCGGGGACACTTCGTATGTCATGTGCACTGCCTTGTACATGATGGTGATGTACGATCGAGCCCATGTGGGCCCCACCATGAAAACTTCGGACGAAATCTCTATCATATGTTTGCTTCCGGCTTATTCTGCAAGCCAAATCCTTTGTTTTGTTTTATTTGTGGTATTCGAGTTGCTTCGAAGTCAAATATTGAATCCATACCTTTCATAAACGGTGTTCTCATATTGCTATGTGAATACTCATCCTTCTTGATCATCGAGGTTGTCATGTTAATTCTTTTCCTACCGGCGTGCTTCTCTTCAAGTGGATCCGATCATTCTCCCCATCTGCAAGATCATTTCTAAGTTTTCTCCATGGTGTTTGTTTCATCCGTCCCAAGTTGCCTTTGTTTTCCCGCCCTCCCACCCTTTTCTTCAAGGACTTAGATTTCTTAATCATGTATCCCTTTTATTTGTGAGAAGTCTCTTCATTCTTGTCTTTCAATGTTCTTATCCGATGATTTCCCATGAAGATGCTCAACAACTTCAAGTTCATCATTCTTCATTCTCGTATTCTTTTCCGGTGGATTTAACTCAAGCTTTCAGTGTTGATCATATTCTTTTCCTCGTGTCAAATGCTTTCTCATGCCGGTGCACCTCTTAATCATCCACCTCTTGCTATTCATGGTTATCTCGAGTGCTGAAGATATCCCAGAAGATTCAAGTTTCTATTCGTAATCCTTTCAAGCTATTTCGAGGTCTTACCTTATTCAAGCCATTTAATTCAACCGGTGCAATCTCTCTTTTCAAGCAATCTTTTCAACGGTATTTCTCTTGAGTGGGCCCTAACCCACAGGTCTTTTTCCAGGATCTTACCTCACTCTCCTAATTTTCTCGGAGCTATTCCCAAATTCATTTCAAAGTTTGATGTAAGAATGAATTATCATCATTCAAATGTCTTTCTCCAAGATCTTTCAAATTTTTTCGTCGTTGGTTCAACCTTTCTAATTTTCATTCTGGAGTGTCTCAACAATTCATGGTGGTGGTTATCGTCGTCATTCTCGGATTTTGAAGACCAAAGAAGAGTTCCTCTTAAATCCTTACCCGTTCTTCCAGATTCATGGTTCTAGCTTTATGCCATCCTCATAATTGTTTTTGATTGTGGCAATTCTTTTCTTACCATCCGGAGCATTTCATGAGTTGTTTCCATTTCTTTCCTCTGAAGGCCATCATGCCATAATTCTTCATTCTCAGCGTGTAGCTATCGTTCTCCAAATCTTATCGGTGGTTTGTTCGAGATTCCTCTTCCTTTGTTATCGTATCAATTCATTCGTTCTTCCCAAATCCTACCGATGGTTGTTGAAGACCTTCCTCAAGTTTATGCTATATCTCTAGTAATCCTTTCAACGAGAATAAGTAGCATGCCTATCCGTTGCTTGTCATCAATTTAAATTGGTGAAGGATACGCATAACATAATTCTTATTATTGTTTCATCCAAGTAATCTAGTTTCTTCTTTCCAGAGTTGTTCATCATGTCATTTTTCTCGCTTCGAGATGTTTCATCTATTCTTTTCCGGAGTTCCAAGTTTTCCGCATTATCTTGTCGCGAAGCTCCATCTAAATCATCGCAAGGCTTCACCTTGTATTTTCAGCCTCTCTTTCTTTTTATCATCCTTTTATTACCGGAGTTCTTCATGGAGGCTCTACATGATGGTTTGTCAAGGATTCTTTTGATTCTTCAATTGTTCTTCAAGATTTCTCTTGAAGTTATGACCCGCCAAGCTACACTCTCAAATAAACATGGTGCTCAACACATGTTTTGTTTTGTGGAGTTCAAGCATTCGTCATCTTGCATTCGAAGTGCAATTCTTCCTACCTTATCTTTTGAGATGGTAATATGTCATTCTTGACAATTTCCTTTCATGCTTCATGATTCACATGTTGTCAGGAATGAGATATTTAAATCCATCATTTTCTCTTTGTTCAAGAGATCTTTTCAACCGTCAACCTCGTTGTTGGAGTTATCTTGTGTCATATTTCACCTAAAGCCTTCCCTAAGGAATGTTGCTATTGTGGTGCTTATCAATGATCCAAGTTTTATCCTATCCCCTCGGCGAAAGCAGTTTTCATCTCTTCATTGATCTCAAGCAAGCAATTTTTTCCGTTAGTGGCCGGTTGTCACCTCATAATTGTGAGATGTTTTCCATAATCCCACAACAAGCTTATCCTTTCGTTGTTGATTATCTAGCAACTCCATTGTAGCATTTCCTGTAAGCATGCTCTTTCAAGATCAAGTTTTCCTCTGTTCATTCCATTCCATTCTTTCATTTCTTCGGGAGGCATTGTTGTGTTGTGATCTTCACTCATCTTCTCGAATTGAGGATTGTGTTCTTTTCATGCTTACCCACTTAACCGGAGTGTCGTGTCCTCTTTTCAAGTTCTTTTCATCTTCTCAAGTCTTGCATCTCTTTTCAACTGGGGTGCTGTCCGAATCTGTTCTTCCTTGTTCCTTGTTTATCTCGTTTCACCCAGAGTGGTTCCAATTCCTTCTTGTCCATTGTACTCGTCATTCATAGTTTTGCAACCTCGAAGGTTCACATGGTGTTCCTTGTTTCTATTTTCTACCGCAATGCTCTCAATTGTGTTCAACTCTGTTATGTTATTTCTTTCAACTTTTCAACCTCTCAAGGTTCTTTAGTTTCACTCATTTGTCGAAGAAGCAACTTAGTTTTACCTCTTCTCTTCCTCTTCCATTTTATCTCCGGTGCCATCCTAGATCTCGGGATGAGATCCTCTTGTAGTGGTGGAGTGTTGTAACGCCCCGGATGTAACTTTCCACAATTGTAACTCCGACTCTTGCCATTTCCGGCTATGCGATATAATTTTTTTCTCCGTGGTTGGGTTTTTGTCTTTTGTTTTGCATTTTGTTCATGTCATGCATTTCATCTCCTGTCATCATCCGCATTGCATCCACGTGTTTTCTTAAAACTTGCATCCGCTCGTAGTTGCCGCTCCTCGCTTCTCTCCGTTGCGTTCGTTGACCGTTCCGAGACCAACCATGTTTTCGTTTCCCTCTTGTCAAACCACCTAACCTCTCTGCACAACCACTAACCCCTCTTGCGCGTGTCCGAAAACTGCTCCGAACCCGAACCGCTCAGTCATCACTGTTGCATTCAGATCATCTCCTAACATCTATAAAACATCTATGTTTTCTTATTTAGACTCCCTATCTATTTATTTCTCGACCGTCCGATTAAAATTGGAGGGACCCAAACGACCCCTATCCAAATCCACTCGGTATATATTCCGAACAAACCCTAGACTAAGCGTCCCATCAATCATTTCCTCCCCGCCGCCGCAAAAACCTCCACCTTGTCTCCTATTCGTTCTCCCCTCGCGATCTCCTGCGAGCCAATCACCAGCCTCATCCTCCCTGGTCCAAATCTATCCAGCCACCCACTTCCTCCATTGATCCACCGCATGAGAGCGAGTGCTCCCCTGTCTCCCTCGATCCTGCCGCGCCCATCTCCACCCGGCCCTGCCGACCACCTCGCCGGAGCACAACACCCTCGGAGCCTGGGTCCCGTGCCCTTTGTCGCCTCCCGAGCTCGTCCTCCTGTGGATCCCCTCAATCTCCTGCCTTGCCGCGTCTGCCTCGCGATCCAACCTCGTCCTCCAGCAGCTCTGAACGCCGTAGATGAGCCCCGTGCCTTCCCTTTCTTCCTCTCAAATTTCTCTCTTCTCTCTTTCTCAATGCTCTCTCTCTTTGTTGCAACAGGGAACCGAGCCACCATGTTCGTCGCCTTTGTTTCCCCCCCCACAAGGATACCGACTGCAGCCTCCTCGACCCAGATCCACGCCGTCGCATTGCTCTGCCCTCGTTGTCGTCCCGCTGCACTCGGATCCGCACCTCCCTTCGTTTTCTGCACTGCCCGCGTTACCAGAGCAGGAGCTCCATCCGCCGCCGTGCCCTGCATCGCCTGAAGCCTCCCCTGCCGTCGGCCTTCGCGTCTGCTTCCTCTGCATCGTGGGTGTTACAACACAGTAGTTTATCCTGGTTCGGGCCACCTTGCGGTGTAATACTCTACTCCAGCGTTTTGGTGGGTTACCTCGAGGGGCTGAGGAAGAACTAGTACAATGGATGAACTATCCTCAGGAGGTGAGGTGTTCTTGAGATCAAGGGAGCTAGTGAGGTGGCCGGGTGAGAATGGATCTGATCCCTCTTCTACTCTTTCTCTCCTGATTCCACCTTCCTCCCCCCCTTTTTGATGGTGGTGGCTACGTCCTATTTATAGTGGCCTTGGTCCTTCCCAATTGTTGGCGGGAAGGGATCTGACAACGGCCAGATTTGAAGGGGGATAGGAAGTACACCCTATCCTGACTAAGGTAGTCTTCGCCTACGAAAAGCCTCTGGTCATGACGCTGTAGTGCGCTCGGCGATGACCTCCGTCCTGCCATGCTGGAGGTCTTTGTCTTGTTGCACCAGAATGGAAACCTTTGGCTGATCCCTCGGGACTCTGCGCCTGCTGCTTGCCTCTTTTGCACCAAAGAGGAAACTAGTACTCTGGGCCCGCTGGTGCCCTCTTGGCCTTGGTCCTCATGGCTCACATCAGCTGAGCCTCGTGAGGTGCACCTTTGTCGGTGTACTAGAGTAGGGGTACCCTAGTATCCCGAACTTGTGCACGGGCAGTTGCAGCACCCCATGGCAAGGCTTGCCGGGTGACCGCCAAGGTCCTCCGTGGTTCCTTTGGAGCCATTCAAGAACAAAGTATTCAAGACAAGGAGACAAGGCCCCGGCAAGAGGAGCTTGCCGGGAAGGCCGACCGAGGCATCTCAAGGAACTTGCCGCGACGCGCCACGCGTCCCGGCAAGGCCCGGTGAGCGACAAGCTTCCGGACGCGACAAGACAACGACCGCGGCAAGCGGCCACTCTGTGCCCATGCTCCAGCGCATCCACCAACGTGTCGCCCTGGGGCCTTTCCAGGAGCACGTGGCGGGAGGCTGTGCAGCCAGCGGTGCGTGGTGGCATGCGATGCTGACAAGATTGCCATCGTGGCAAGCGGTGGCGCCCCTGACGGCCCCTTTTTACACTGTTTGGGCGATGCAGACGGGCATTTAATGCCTTTGTCCCCTGCCGTCAAGGTTAGGTAGGATGCACTGTACAGGTAACTGTACCAACCACCTCTCTTTTTACGTTTTTACCCTTGTTTACGTTGCCACCTGTCGGTGACCCCTTGAGCATATAAAAGGAGGCCCATGCGCAACGTAGAAAGGGTTCGGTTCAGTTCGAAGCCAGAAAAACACTCACACTTGGTCTCGTTAGCTGCTCGTGTGTACTGTAGCACTCAGCGCTCCCGAGCAAGAACACAATACAATCAGACAAGCAGCAGTAGGAGTATTATCTCTCCGGAGAGCTCCGAAGCTGGGTAAACTGCTCGTGTGCTTCGCCTCGATCTGCTCTTCGTGCGACCTCCTCCCCTCGCCGAACCGAAAGGGGCTCGGTCCGCCGGTCCCATAGGTGTTCATGGATCAGTTTCCCCGACATCTTTGGCGCGCCAGGTAGGGGGTAGAGATTGTGTGAACCTGATCCAGCGTTCACACGAGCTAGATCTTCATCTTCCTCGTCGACATGCCACCGAAGAAGAAGGCTTCGGAGACAGGTGCTCCGTCCACGTTGATCCCACCACCACCGGAACAAACGAATGGTGGGGTAGACGCCGGCGGAAAAACGGACACCGACGAGGGAGCTCACGGTGCTGCTAGGCCCAAGGACAAGGCTGCGCAGACCTCGGCGTCCGTACATGTTCCGCGCCCATCTCAGGAGGCGCAGGACCGACAGCGTCATGGTATTCACAGTACCATACGCTTGTTGGACCAAGATCGAGCTGGTGGATCTCGGGGCGCTCAAGACCAGCATGCACGCCAACATACTGGCACGAGCGAGACACGGTCGCCTGGACAGGGTACTGCTCCTTCTAACATAGTTAGAAGTCCGAGCATATCCCACTCCTCGCACCGTTCGCCACTGCCGCCCACCACTCCAGCAGAAGCTTTGGAGCAAGCTCAACTGCTCCTGGATTACCCTCCAACATCAGACAAGATCGACGGATGGAGGGCCACCATTCAGAGTCTCATCGGCTTCGCCAACGGTGACACTCCACTGCAGCCGAGTACATCGCTGCCGCGGCAGGACCGCCAGGCACGAGCCGATGACGACGAAGCCGGTGGGGGTGCAACCATCAGGCACTCTCCACCCCGAGGGCCAAGATCGCCGACTCGCCGGATCAACCTCGACAGCGACTCCACCGCATCGTCAGATCCACGAGCTCGTCGTGATCAGCGCCAAGTTCTCCATGAACGACAGCAAGAAGACGCTCGTACTCGCATCGAGCTCCGAAGAGAAGCGCGGCGTCAATCTGACCAGCGCGCTGGGCCCTCTGTCGACATGCATGCGCCAGGGGAACCAGGCGACTTGCCGTACGCGGTAGGTTGCCCTGCATTCACTCGTGAGCTGCGGCAAGTCCAGTGGCCCAGCAGGAAGAATTTCAAGCCAGACGTACCAGAGAAGTATGACGGCAAGACGCATCCATCGGACTGTTGGAAATATGTCCTAGAGGCAATAATAAACGTATTATTATATTTCATTGTTCATGATAATTGTCTTTTATTCATGCTATAACTGTATTATCCGGAAATCGTAATACACGTGTGAATACTTAGACCACACAATGTCCCTGGTAAGCCTCTAGTTGACCAGCTCGTTGTGATCAACAAATAGTCATGGTTTCCTGACTATGGACATTGGATGTCGTTGATAACGGGATCACATCATTAGGAGAATGATGTGATGGACAAGACCCAATCCTAAGCATAGCATAAAAGATCGTGTAGTTCGTTTTGCTAGAGCTTTGCAAGTGTCAAGTATCTCTTCCTTCGACCATGAGATCGTGTAACTCCCGGATACCGTAAGAGTGCCTTGGGTGTACCAAACGTCACAACATAACTGGGTGACTATAAAGGTGCATTACATGTATCTCCGAAAGTAGCTGTTGGGTTGACACGGATCGAGACTGGGATCTGTCACTCCGTATGACGGAGAGGTATCTCTGGGCCCACTCGGTAATGCATCATCATAATGAGCTCAATGTGACCAAGGTGTTGGACACGGGATCATGCATTACGGTACGAGTAAAGTGACTTGCCGGTAACGAGACTGAACAAGGTATTGGGATACCGACGATCGAGTCTCGGGCAAGTAACGTACCGATTGACAAAGGGAATTGCATACAGGGTTTGATCAAATCCTCGACATAGTGGTTCATCCGATGACAACATCGAGGAGCATGTGGGAGCCATCATGGGTATCCAGATCCCGCTGATGGTTATTGACTGAGAGAGTCTCGGTCATGTCTGCATGTCTCCCGAACCCGTAGGGTCTACACACGTAAGGTTCAGTTACGCTAGGGTTATAGGGATATGTATATGCAGTAACCCGAATGTTGTTCGGAGTCCCGGATGAGATCCCGGACGTCACGAGGAGTTCCGGAATGGTCCGGAGGTAAAGATTTATATATGGGAAGTCCTGTTTCGGGCATCGGGACAAGTTTCGGGGTTATCGGTATTGTACCGGGACCACCGGAAGGGTCCCGGGGGTCCACCGGGTGGGTCCACCTGTCCTAGGGGGCCACATGGGCTGTAAGGGGGTGCGCCTTGGCCTAATGGGCCAAGGGCACCAGCCCCACATAGGCCCATGCGCCTAGGGTTTAAGGGGGCAAGAGTCCTAGGAGGGTAAGGCACCTCCTAGGTGCCTTGGGGGGAGGGAAAACCCCCCTTGGCCGCCGCACCCCCTAGGAGATTGGATCTCCTAGGGCTGGCCACCCCCCCTTGGCACCCCTATATATAGTGGGGGAGGGGAGGGACTTCATACCTGAACGCCCTAGCCTTTGGTTGCCTCCTTCTCCCTCCCCAACACCTCCTCCACCTCCATAGTGCTTAGCGAAGCTCTGCCGGAGTACTGCAGCTCCATCAACACCACGCCGTCGTGCTGCTGCTGGTGCCATCTCCCTCAACCTCTCCTCCCTTCCTTGCTGGATCAAGAAGGAGGAGACGTGGCTGTTCCGTACGTGTGTTGAACGCGGAGGTGCCGTCCATTTGGCGCTGGTCATCGGTGATTTGGATCACGTCGAGTACGACTACATCATCACCTTGCAAGCTTCCGCACGCGATCTACAAGTGGTATGTAGATGCAAACTCTCTCCCTAGACTCGTTGCTTAGATGAACTCATGGATGGATCTTGGTGAAACCGTAGGAAAAATTTTAATTTTCTGCAACGTTCCCCAACAGTGGCATCATGAGCTAGGTCTATGCGTAGTTCTCTTTGCACGAGTAGAACACAACTTTGTTGTGGGCGTGGATTTTGTCATCTTACTTGCCTCTACTAGTCTTTTCTTGCTCAACGGTATTGTGGGATGAAGCGGCCCGGACCAACCTTACACGTACTCTTACGTGAGACCGGTTCCACCGACTGACATGCACAAGTTGCATAAGGTGGCTGGCGGGTGTCTGTCTCTCCCACCTTAGTTGGAGCGGAATCGATGAACAGGGCCCTTATGAAGGGTAAATAGAAGTTGACAAAATCACGTTGTGGTGATTCGTAGGTAAGAAAACGTTCTTGCTAGAACCCAATTGCAGCCACGTAAAAGATGCAACAACAATTAGAGGACGTCTAACTTGTTTTTGCAGCGATTGATCATGTGATGTGATATGGCCAGAAGTTGTGATGAATGATGAATTGTGATGTATGAGATCATGTTCTTTGTAATAGGATTCACGACTTGCATGTCGATGAGTATGACAACCGGCAGGAGCCATAGGAGTTGTCATTATTTTTTGTATGACCTGCGTGTCATTGAATAACGCCATGTAAACTACTTTACTTTATTGCTAAACGTTAGTCATAGAAGTAGAAGTAGTCGTTGGCGTGTTCGTTGGCGTGACAACTTCATGAAGACACGATGATGGAGATCATGATGATGGAGATCATGGTGTGAAGCCGGTGACAAGATGATCATGGAGCCCCGAAGATGAAGATCAATGGAGCTATATGATATTGGCCATATCATGTCACAACTATATAATTGCATGTGATGTTTATTATGTATTATGCATCTTGTTTACTTAGGACGCCGGTAGTAAATAAGATGATCCCTTATAAAATTTCAAGAAGTGTTCTCCCCTAACTGTGCACCGTTGCTACAGTTCGTCGTTTCTAAGCACCACGTGATGATCGGGTGTGATGGATTCTTACGTTCACATACAGCGGGTGTAAGACAGTTTTACACAGCGAAAACACTTAGGGTTAACTTGACGAGCCTAGCATGTGCAGACATGGCCTCGGAACACGGAGACCGAAAGGTCGAACACGAGTCGTATGGAAGATACGATCAACATGAAAATGTTCACCGACGATGACTAGTCCGTCTCACGTGATGATCGGACACGGACTAGTCGACTCGGATCGTGTAACACTTAGATGACTAAAGGGATGTCTAATCTAAGTGGGAGTTCATAATTTGATTAGAACTTTATTATCATGAACTTAGTCTAAAACCTTTGCAAATATGTCTTGTAGATCAATGGCCAACGCTAATGTCAACATGAACTTCAACGCGTTCCTAGAGAAAACCAAGCTGAAAGATGATGGCAGCAACTATACGGACTGGGTCCGGAACCTGAGGATCATCCTCATAGCTGCCAGGAAACAATATGTCCTAGAAGGACCGCTAGGTGACGCTCCCGTCCCAGAGAACCAAGACATTATGAATGCTTGGCAATCTCGCGCTGATGATTACTCCCTCGTTCAGTGCGGCATGCTTTACAGCTTAGAATCGGGGCTCCAAAAGCGTTTTGAGCATCACGGAGCATATGGGATGTTCGAAGAGCTGAAACTAGTTTTTCAAGCTCATGCCCGGGTCGAGAGATATGATGTCTCCGACAAGTTCTACAGTTGTAAGATGGAGGAGAACAGTTCTGTCAGTGAGCACATCCTGAAGATGTCTGGGTTGCACAACCGTATGACCCAGCTGAACATTAACCTCCCAGATGAGGCGGTCATTGACAGAATCCTCCAGTCGCTCCCACCAAGCTACAAGAGCTTTGTGATGAACTACAACATGCAGGGAATGGAAAAGACCATTCCTGAAGTGTTCTCGATGCTGAAGTCAGCAGAGGCTGAAATCAAGAAAGAACATCAAGTGTTGATGGTCAATAAGACCACTAAGTTCAAGAAGGGCAAGGGTAAGAAGAACTTCAAGAAGGACGGCAAAGATGTTGCCGCGCCTGGTAAGCCAGTTACCGGGAAGAAGTCAAAGAATGGACCCAAGCCTGAGACTGAGTGCTTTTATTGCAAGGGGAAGGGTCACTGGAAGCGGAACTGCCCCAAATACTTAGCGGATAAGAAGGCCGGCAACACCAAAGGTATATTTGATATACATGTGATTGATCTGTACCTTACCAGTACTCGTAGTAACTCCTGGGTATTTGATACCGGTGCCGTTGCTCATATTTGTAACTCACAGCAGGAGCTGCGGAATAAACGGAGACTGGCGAAGGACGAGGTGACGATGCGCGTCGGGAATGGTTCCAGAGTCGATGTGATCGCCGTCGGCACGCTGCCTCTATATTTACCTACGGGATTAGTTTTGAACCTTAATAATTGTTATTTAGTGCCAAGTTTGAGCATGAACATTGTATCTGGATCTCGTTTAATACGAGATGGCTACTCATTTAAGTCTGAGAATAATGGTTGTTCGATTTATATGAGAGATATGTTTTATGGTCATGCTCCGATGGTCAATGGTTTATTCTTAATGAATCTTGAGCGTAATATTACACATGTTCATAGTGTAGATGCCAAAAGATTTAAAGTTGATAACGATAGTCCCACATACTTGTGGCACTGCCGCCTTGGTCACATTGGTGTCAAGCGCATGAAGAAGCTCCATGCCGATGGACTTTTAGAGTCTCTTGATTATGAATCGTTTGACACGTGCGAACCATGCCTCTTAGGTAAAATGAACAAGACTCCGTTCTCCGGAACAATGGAGCGAGCAACCAACTTGTTGGAAATCATACATACCGATGTGTGCGGTCCAATGAGCGTTGAGGCTCGCGGAGGATATCGTTATGTTCTCACTCTCACAGATGACTTGAGTAGATATGGGTATGTCTACTTAATGAAACACAAGTCTGAGACCTTTGAAAAGTTCAAGGAATTTCAGAATGAGGTAGAGAATCAACGTGACCGAAAGATAAAATTCTTACGATCAGATCGTGGAGGAGAATACTTAAGTCACGAATTTGGTACACACTTAAAGAAATGTGGAATCGTTTCACAGCTCACGCCGCCTGGAACACCTCAGCAAAACAGTGTGTCCGAACGTCGTAATCGCACTCTATTGGATATGGTGCGGTCTATGATGTCTCTTACCGATTTACCGCTATCATTTTGGGGATACGCTCTAGAGACAGCTACATTCACTTTAAATAGGGCACCGTCTAAATCCGTTGAGACGACACCGTATGAATTATGGTTTGGAAAGAAACCTAAGCTGTCGTTTCTAAAAGTTTGGGGATGCGAAGCTTATGTCAAGAAACTTCAACCTGAAAAGCTCGAACCCAAGTCGGAAAAATGCGTATTCATAGGATACCCTAAGGAAACTATAGGGTATACCTTCTACTTAAGATCCGAAGGCAAGATCTTTGTTGCCAAGAACGGATGCTTTCTGGAAAAAGAGTTTCTCTCGAAAGAAGTAAGTGGGAGGAAAGTAGAACTCGATGAAGTACTACCTCTTGAGCGGGATAGTGACGCAGCACAGGAAACCGTTCCTGTGATGCCCACACCAACTGAAGAGGAAAACCATGATAATGATCAAAGTACTTCGGATCAAGTTACTGCTGAACTTCGTAGGTCCACAAGGACACGTTCCGCACCAGAGTGGTACAGCAACCCTGTCCTGGAAATCATGTTGTTAGACAACAATGAACCTTCGAACTATGAAGAAGCAATGGCGGGCCCGAATTCCAACAAATGGCTTGAAGCCATGAAATCCGAGATAGAATCCATGTATGAAAACAAAGTATGGACTTTGACAGACTTGCCCGATGATCGGCGAGCGATAGAAAACAAATGGATCTTTAAGAAGAAGACGGACGCGGATGGTAATGTTACCATCTATAAAGCTCGACTTGTCGCTAAGGGTTATCGACAGGTTCAAGGGATTGACTACGACGAGACATTCTCTCCCGTAGCGAAGCTAAAGTCCGTCCGAATCATGTTAGCAATTGCCGCATACTATGATTATGAGATATGGCAGATGGACATCAAAACAGCATTCCTTAACGGGCATCTTAAGGAAGAACTGTATATGATGCAGCCGGAAGGTTTTGTCGATCCTCGGAACGCTAACAAAGTATGCAAGCTCCAGCGATCCATTTATGGACTGGTGCAAGCATCTCGGAGTTGGAACATTCGCTTTGATGAAATGATCAAAGCGTTTGGGTTTATGCAGACTTATGGAGAAGCCTGCGTTTACAAGAAAGTGAGTGGGAGCTCTGTAGCATTTCTCATATTATATGTAGATGACATACTCCTGATGGGAAATAATATAGAATTTCTGGACAGCATTAAGGCCTACTTGAATAAGTGTTTTTCAATGAAGGACCTTGGAGAAGCTGCTTATATATTAGGCATCAAGATCTATAGAGATAGATCGAGACGCCTCATAGGTCTTTCACAAAGCACATACCTTGATAAGATTTTGAAGAGATTCAGAATGGATCAGTCCAAGAAGGGGTTCTTGCCTATGTTACAAGGTATGAGACTGAGCTCAGCTCAGTCACCGACCACGGCAAAAGATAAAGAAGAGATGAGTGTCATCCCCTATGCTTCAGCCATATGATCTATTATGTATGCCATGCTGTGTACCAGACCCGATGTAAACCTTGCCGTAAGTTTGGTAGCAAGATACCAAAGTAATCCCGGCAAGGAACACTGGACAGCGGTCAAGAATATCCGGAAGTACCTGAAAAGGACAAAGGACATGTTTCTCGTTTATGGAGGAGACGAAGAGCTCGTCGTAAAGGGTTACGTCGATGCTAGCTTCGACTCAGATCTGGATGACTCTAAGTCACAAACCGGATACGTGTATATGTTGAATGGTGGAGCAGTAAGCTGGTGCAACTGCAAGCAGAGCGTCGTGGCGGGATCTACGTGTGAAGCGGAGTACATGGCAGCCTCGGAGGCAGCACATGAAGCGATTTGGGTGAAGGAGTTCATCACCGACCTAGGAGTCATACCCAATGCGTCGGGGCCGATCAAACTCTTCTGTGACAACACTGGAGCTATTGCCCTCGCAAAGGAGCCCAGGTTTCACAAGAAGACCAGGCACATCAAGCGTCGTTTCAACTCCATCCGTGAAAATGTTCAAGATGGAGACATAGAGATTTGCAAAGTGCACACGGATCTGAATGTCGCAGATCCGCTGACTAAACCTCTCTCGCGTGCAAAACATGATCAACACCAGAACTCTATGGGTGTTCGATTCATCACAATGTAACTAGATTAGTGACTCTAGTGCAAGTGGGAGACTGTTGGAAATATGCCCTAGAGGCAATAATAAAAGTATTATTATATTTCATTGTTCATGATAATTGTCTTTTATTCATGCTATAACTGTATTATCCGGAAATCGTAATACACGTGTGAATACTTAGACCACACAATGTCCCTGGTAAGCCTCTAGTTGACCAGCTCGTTGTGATCAATAGATAGTCATGGTTTCCTGACTATGGACATTGGATGTCGTTGATAACGGGATCACATCATTAGGAGAATGATGTGATGGACAAGACCCAATCCTAAGCATAGCATAAAAGATCGTGTAGTTCGTTTTGCTAGAGCTTTGCAAGTGTCAAGTATCTCTTCCTTCGACCATGAGATCGTGTAACTCCCGGATACCGTAAGAGTGCCTTGGGTGTACCAAACGTCACAACGTAACTGGGTGACTATAAAGGTGCATTACATGTATCTCCGAAAGTAGCTGTTGGGTTGACACGGATCGAGACTGGGATTTGTCACTCCGTATGATGGAGAGGTATCTCTGGGCCCACTCGGTAATGCATCATCATAATGAGCTCAATGTGACCAAGGTGTTGGACACGGGATCATGCATTACGGTACGAGTAAAGTGACTTGCCGGTAACGAGACTGGACAAGGTATTGGGATACCGACGATCGAGTCTCGGGCAAGTAACGTACCGATTGACAAAGGGAATTGCATACAGGGTTTGATCAAATCCTCGACATAGTGGTTCATCCGATGACAACATCGAGGAGCATGTGGGAGCCATCATGGGTATCCAGATCCCGCTGATGGTTATTGACTGAGAGAGTCTCGGTCATGTCTGCATGTCTCCCGAACCCGTAGGGTCTACACACTTAAGGTTCAGTTACGCTAGGGTTATAGGGATATGTATATGCAGTAACCGGAATGTTGTTCGGAGTCCCGGATGAGATCCCAGACGTCACGAGGAGTTCCGGAATGGTCCGGAGGTAAAGATTTATATATGGGAAGTCCTGTTTCGGGCATCGGGACAAGTTTCGGGGTTATCGGTATTGTACCGGGACCACCGGAAGGGTCCCGGGGGTCCACCGGGTGGGTCCACCTGTCCCGGGGGGCCACATGGGCTGTAAGGGGGTGCGCCTTGGCCTAATGGGCCAAGGGCACCAGCCCCACATAGGCCCATGCGCCTAGGGTTTAAGGGGGCAAGAGTCCTAGGAGGGTAAGGCACCTCCTAGGTGCTTTGGGGGGAGGGAAAACCCCCCTTGGCCGCCGCACCCCCTAGGAGATTGGATCTCCTAGGGCCGGCCACCCCCCCTTGGCACCCCTATATATAGTGGGGGAGAGGAGGGACTTCATACCTGAACGCCCTGGCCTTTGGTTGCCTCCTTCTCCCTCCCCAACACCTCCTCCACCTCCATAGTGCTTAGCGAAGCTCTGCCGGAGTACTGCAGCTCCATCAACACCACGCCGTCGTGCTGCTGCTGGTGCCATCTCCCTCAACCTCTCCTCCCTTCCTTGCTGGATCAAGAAGGAGGAGACGTGGCTGTTCCGTACGTGTGTTGAACGCGGAGGTGCCGTCCGTTTGGCGCTGGTCATCGGTGATTTGGATCACGTCGAGTACGACTACATCATCACCTTGCAAGCTTCCGCACGCGATCTACAAGTGGTATGTAGATGCAAACTCTCTCCCTAGACTCGTTGCTTAGATGAACTCATGGATGGATCTTGGTGAAACCGTAGGAAAATTTTTAATTTTCTGCAACGTTCCCCAACACGGAGTTCCTCAGCATCTACACCATCGCGGTGCAAGCTGCCGGGGGGCGGGACGACAAGATCCTTGCCAACTACTTCCCGCTGGTGCTCAAGCCCAATGTCAGATCCTGGCTCATGCATTTGCCGGACAACTCCATATCTTCCTGGGCAGATCTGTGTCATCAGTTTGTCGGCGCCTTTATAGGCGGCCACAAGCCTCATGGCCAAGAGAGTGACCTTCATCTGCTCACCCAGAAGGAAGGAGAGCCCCTGCACAAGTACATTCAGAGATTCAGCCGTGTACAGCACAACATCCCAGATGTCCACCCTGCCGCGGTAATCAGCGCGTTCCATCAGAACATGCGGAACCGCAGAATGCGGGACGAGATGGCGATGTGCAAGATCAGAGACGTCAGTGAGCTATATGCCCTGGCCGACAAGTGTGCACGTGCTGAGGAGGGGAGGAGACTCCCCGGAGAGAATATAGAAGCAGGAGGATCTGATAGTGAAGATGCTGCCCCGGCAAGGAAAAACAGGCGGTGAACAACAGGAAAAAGAAAGGCAAAGATGTGCTAGTTGTTGAGCAGTCCGGCAACGGAGGTGGCGCCAAGAAAGCCAAACCTGGTAGCTCCGGCAAGGAGATTGCCGCAGGCACCGACTACCAGGCTGTGGCGGCCGCCGACAAGCAAGACGGCAACAACAAGCAGTATTGCAAGATCCACCGCACCAAGGGCCATGACCTCCAGAGCTGCAAGAAGGTCGAGCAGCTTGTTGAGCAGCAGAAGGCTGAATACGAGCAACGCGACAAGGAGAAGGCCCAGGAAGGTGCTGGAGGATCCGGCAAGAAACGCCCCGGCCGGGGAGGACGCCGCGGCAACGCCAAGCAGCGGCAAGGAGACAGACCTCCCCGCGACCGCGACAAGGACGAAGATGACGACGACGATGAAGACATGGATGATGAGGAGACCGATGAGCAGGAGTTCCAGAAAGCCACAGAGGTCCTGTGCGTTGACGGCGGTGCTTCTCTGCATACTTCACACCGCCAGCTCAAGCAATGGGTGCGGGAAGTCAATGCAGCAGAACCACCCGTCGAGTCACGCAAGCCTCTGAAATGGTCCAGCACGCCTATCATCTTTGATATTGAGGACCACCCTGATCGCATAACTGCGGTCGGGTGCTTGCGGATGTTGGTTTCACCAACTATCCGCAACCTCAAAGTCACTAAGATGCTAGTTGACGGCGGGGCCGGCTTGAACCTGATTTCCTCCGCGGTACTCCAGAAACTCCAGATCCCAGACAGCGAGCTCGAAGAGACCGGCACATTCCAAGGAATTAATCCGGGAAGGAGCAAGACGAAGGGAAAGATCACGTTGCCAGTGACATTTGTCAGCAAATTGAACTTCAGGACTGAGAGGGTCACTTTTGACGTCGCTGACTTTCCATTGCCTTACAATGGGATACTCGGCCGTCCAGCACTCGCCAAATTCATGGCAGCCTCTCACTATGCATACAACATACTAAAGATGCCAAGCCCGATAAGTGTCATCTCTGTCCATGGCGACAAGAAGGATGCCCTTATCTGCGCCGACAAGATCTACCGGGAAGCAGCAGCCGCAACAGATCGCAAATCACTTGCCGCTGAAGCTCCCGGGGGGAAGAAGAAGACCAAGTCTAGCAAGAGTTCTGATGCCCACTCCGGCAAGCGCACCTCTTCGGAGTGCTGCGCTACCGTCGAGGACGCACCATCGAGCTCCACCGGCAAGTGTAAGAAGGCAATGGCAGCTCCACCAGAGACCAAGAAGGTGTCCGCCAAGGAGGACGACACTGGTGGTACCTTCACCATCAGTGCCACTCTCGACCCCAAATAGGAAAGCGCGCTCGTTTCTTTCCTGCGGGCGAACATCGACGTGTTTGCATGGCAACCGTCTGACATCCCCGGTGTTCCCAGGAAAGTAATTGAGCACCACCTTGCCGTCTGTCCTCATGCGCGGCCTGTCAAGCAGAAAGTCAGGAAACAGGCAGTGGAGCGCCAAGAATTCATCGCAGAAGAAATCAAGAAGTTGGAAGCAGCAGGCCTTGTCAGAGGAGTGCTCCATCCTACGTGGCTGGCCAATCCTGTAGTCGTGCGCAAGGCTAACGGGAAATGGAGGCTTTGTATCGACTTTACTGATGTCAATAAAGCATGTCCCAAAGACCCATTTCCCTTGCTGCGCATTGACCAGATTGTTGACTCCACGGCCGGATGTGACTTGCTTTCATTTCTTGATGCATACTCAGGATACCATCAGATCTTCATGGCAGAAGAGGATGAGGAAAAGACCGCATTCATCACCCCATGTGGCACATACTGTTTTGTAGGGATGCCTTTCGGTTTAAAGAATGCTGGTTCAACATTTGCAAGGGTAGTCCACCACGCTTTTGAGCCGCAAATGCACAGAAATGTGGAAGCCTACATGGATGACATAGTGGTCAAAAGCAAGGACAAGGCGACCCTGATTCAAGATTTAGACGAAACCTTTGCAAATCTACGCAAGATCAACCTCAAGTTGAACCCCGAGAAGTGTGTGTTTGGAGTCCCCTCCGGCAAGCTTCTCGGGTTCTTCGTGTCTCAGCGGGGAATTGAAGCCAACCCCGACAAGATCAAGGCCATTGAGCAGATTGAAGCACCAAAGCGCGTCAAGGATGTACGAAGGCTTGCCGGTTGCATGGCTGCTCTCAGCAGGTTTATCTTTAGATCTGCTGAGCGCGCCCTGCCATTTTTCAAAATATTGAAAAAGGCAAGTCCAATGAAATGGACTCCGGAGGCGGAGGCTGCGCTGCAGGACTTGAAGAGATACCTGTCCTCCACTCCCACACTTGTTGCACCTAAGCCACAAGAGAAGTTGCTGCTGTATATAGCGGCAACCAATCAATTGGTTAGTGCTGCGTTAGTGGCAGAGAGGGAGGCAGATGATGAGCCAGCAACCACGGCAGATGCATCCAGCGACAAGCAGGGGGCTTCGCCGGCAAGCTCTGGTCCCGACAAAGATGGATCTGCGCAGGCATGTGAGAAGATGCAGAAGAGAATGGTGCAGCGCCCAGTTTACTTTGTCAGTTCCCTTCTACAGGGGGCTAGGTCAAGGTACTCTGGTGTGCAGAAATTGCTTTTCGGCCTGCTCATGGCCTCAAGAAAGCTGCGCCATTACTTCCAAGCACATGAGATCACAGTCGTCACTCGTTTTCCGCTGAAGAGGATACTGCAAAATCCAGAAGCGACAGGCAGGATTGTCGAGTGGGCACTGGAACTGTCAAGATTTGGCCTCAAGTTTGAGAGCACTTCAACTATCCAAAGCAGAGCATTGGCGGAGTTCATAGCAGAATGGACACCAACACAAGATGAAGAAATTCCAAAAACAAGCATCCCCGTCAAGGAAGCAAGCAAAGAGTGGCTGATGTACTTTGATGGTGCTTTCTCGCTTCAAGGCGCCGGTGCGGGCGTGCTACTTGTCGCGCCCACCAGAGAGCACCTCAAGTACGTAGTCCAGATGCACTTTCCAAAGGAGCAAGGAACGAACAATACTGCAGAGTATGAAGGTTTGCTTGCCGGTCTCAGGATCGCAGCAGACCTTGGGATCAAGAAGCTCATTGTCAGGGGTGACTCATAGCTTGTCGTCCGCCAAGTGAAGAAGAATTATCAGAGTCCGTTGATGGAAGCCTATGTTGACGAAGTGAGAAAGCTAGAAGAGCACTTTGACGGCCTACAAATGGAACATGTTCCGAGAGCTCAGAGCGACATTGCCGATGGCCTGTCAAAGTGCGCTGCACTTAAGTTACCTGTGGAACCAGGGATCTTTGTGCTCAAGCTGACTCAACCATCTGTAACACCATCAACTGGACAAAGCAAGAAGAGGAAGTTGATTTCTGGTGACTATTTCCTGGCAGAGCTCCCCGAAGCCGCCACCAAGAAACTCCCCAAAATCAACATCAAGGGCGCTGAGGAGCAGTCTGCTCCGGCAAGCCCTAGGGTTTGTACCATTGAAGCAGACGCTCCCGACAAGTTTTGCTCCGGCAAGCTTGCCGGGAAACATCAAGCTCCGGCTGAGCCGCAGGTTCTCGCTGTAGAAGCGGATGTTCCCACAGCAGCAGATGTGCCTTTAGTCCTTGTTGTCGAGCCACAAGGTCCAGCATGGGCACATCAGATTGTCCATTTCCTTCAGACAGGAGAACTTCCCGAAGAGCAAGAGGAAGCGGAAAGAGTAGCCCGACAGTCAAGTATGTACTAGTTTGTCGATGACACACTGTACAGAAGAAGACTCAACGGTGTGAAATTGAAGTGTATTCATCGGGAAGACGGACAAAAGCTGTTGGCAGAGATACATGGAGGCATATGTGGTCACCACATTGGCGCGAGAGCACTTGCCGGCAAAGCGTTCCGGCAAGGTTTCTTTTGGCCAACAGCCCTCCAGGATGCAACTGCACAAGTAACCAAGTGTGAAGCGTGCCAGTTCCATTCCAAACAGATACATCAACCAGCTCAAGCTCTCCAGACGATCCCTTTATCCTTGCCATTTTCGGTCTGGGGGCTCGACATCGTCGGCCCCTTTCCCCGAGCTGTCGGGGGCTTTGAGTACTTGTACGTTGCAATCGACAAGTTCACAAAGTGGCCGGAAGTGGAACCAGTGAGGAAGGTGACAGCACAGTCAGCAGTCAAGTTCTTCAGGTTGATTGTTTGCCATTTCGGGATCCCTAACAGGATCATCACCGACAATGGCACGCAATTCACGAGCCGCACCTTCATGCAGTACGTCCAAGATCTTGGCGCCAAGGTCTGCTTCGCTTCTGTTGCTCATCCGAGAAGCAACGGTCAAGCAGAGAGGGCAAACGCTGAAGTGCTGCGCGGGCTCAAGACCAGAACTTTTGACAGGCTGCGCAAGTGCGGAAGGAACTGGATTGAGGAGCTGCCGGTGGTTCTTTGGTCGATCAGGACGCCGCCAAATCGAGCCACTGGCCAGACACCTTTCGCTCTAGTCTATGGAGCAGAGGCAGTTCTCCCCACGGAACTCCTATATGGATCACCTCGAGTGCTCGCTTATGATGAGCTTGAGCAAGAGCAGCTGCGACAAGATGATGTGCTGCTCCTTGAGGAGGACCGTCTTCAGGCTGCTGTATGAGTTGCTCAATACCAGCAAGCTTTGCGCCGCTACCATAGCCGTAAAGTTAATGCCCGAAGTTTCGAGGAAGGCGACCTTGTTCTTCGGCGTGTTCAGTCCGCCAAGAATTCCAACAAGTTGACGCCAAAGTGGGAAGGCCCTTACCGGGTGAAACGAGTCACTAGGCCCGGCGCTGTCCGCCTTGAGACCGAAGATGGCATTCCGGAAAGGAAGGTTCCCTCGCGCACAAGTTTGCCGGGGGGAAAGGAGAAGATAATGGTGTGGACGAGGCGTCGTTCAAGGAAGTTTCGCCTTGCCGCAAAGCAAACGACAGACAAGCTAAGTTGCCAAAGTTTGAGCAATTAGTTTCAATTTTTAAGTTATCTTCCTCGAACGACCGTGCTTTGTATGGAAAACCTGTGCGCAGAGGAACCAACTCGTAGCTAGTTGCGCCCTTACTTTGTTTCAAGTCCGCTCAACAACTTAAGTGTGCTGCAATTAGTCGCGACAAGGTTTCTTGTCGGAAGCGGCACCGCCAGCAGGCTGCTGACGTCCCGCACTCAGTGCTCGCGGCTCGGGTGCCTGCGCCGACAAGTTCCCTAAAAGCGTAGGGTAAAAACATACAAAGGAAGGAATCTAGTAAAGGAAATAACATAGCAATCGATACCAGAATATAGAGTTATATTACAAGATAGCTTGTCGCAGCTCTAACAGATTGTTCTCATGACATGACTAGCAGCGACAAGGAGAAAGAGAAAACGGGCGGCCTAATCTACGCGATCGCCCTCAACCCTCTTGATTCCGCTCACCTTGTCCATAATGGGTGCGACAAGGGCCTTGAGCGCTTCCAGATCAGCATCCGGCGGCAAGGACTTGAGGACGTTGGTGAAGTTGAGGCCTGGGTTGCGGAAGGCCACCTTCATCAGCACCTTCTGGAGAGCTCCTGCGCAGATCTTGCGCGACTCGTCAGCCAACTGCTTTGGGATCTTCTCCCGGAGTCGCTGGAGGGCCGTCGCCACGCCTTTGAAGAACAAGCTGAGCTTGGCGCTGGGTTGGAGGTGCTCGTCGAAGGAGTACCCGAGCTCCTCCATCCCCAGCTGCGCCAGCTCCCCGTCGATGGCGGCGGCAAGATCCACAAAACCCTCAGTCCAGTGCTCCACAGTCTCCTTGAAGGCGTCGTGGGCGGCAGCAGCATTGGCCAGCAGCGCCTCGTCGGCTTTGATCTTCTCCGACAAGGCCACCTCCCGCTCCCTGGCACCGTCCAGCGTCTGAGTCAAAGTGGCCAGCTTCAACTCAAGATCTGCATTGGAATCCTTGGCGTCGCTGAGCTCCTTGCTCCTTTCAGCGAGAAGACCCTGCAGCTCACCATGAGCGGCAGCATCCTTCTCGCGCTCATGCTTGAGCGTGGCAAGCTCCTCGCCGCTCGCCCTGAGATCGGCTTCCAGCTGCGCCACCTTTGTCTCTAGATCCTTCTTGACGGCCTCGGCAGCTGTGGCAGCGTCCTTTGCTTCCTTGAGGGCCCCGCCAATTGCTTGCTCGCACGCGGCAAGCTCCTCCTCGTGGCTGTCAAGATTGACCTTGCGTTGTGCCAACTCTCCTTCCTGCACAAATAAATTTTCGGCGACAAGCCGTTGCTTCTCTTCAGCTTCAGCCTTCTCGAGGAGGAAGGCTTTCCGCTCCTTGAGAAGTTGCTCCCGCTCCTCCGCCAAGGACCGGAGAGCTTCCTGCCTGAGGCCCCGGAGCTCCTCCGCGTGCTTCTCAATGTCAACCCCCGCCTTCGCGACAAGCGCTTCTCGGGAGGCCAGCTTGGCTTGTCGGGCACGGTAGAGCGACGTCAGCTTCCGCGGCAGCCGCTCTTCCTCAGGCTCGTCGCTGCTGCTGCTTGGCGCATCGACCAGCACCAGCCCAGCGGAGGCGAGCACCTCTTCATCAAAAGTTTCTCCTTCGACCGGCACCCTGGAGCTCAACGTCCAGGGGAGCTTGATGAAGACGCCATCGCCGGCCTTCAAATAGGCGCCGGGCTGGGGCTCTTCGGAGCCTGGCGCTGCAGCAGCGGCAGAGGGATCGACGGTCGGTGCAGCGCCTGGCGCTCCTGCGGCCTCGGGGCCGTCAGTGCGATCACCGGATTCCTCGCCAGCTTCTGTGGCGGCAGCCTTGGCGGCCTCTTCGCCGGCGGGATCATCAGCACCGGCCGCTTCTTCGGTGGCGGCGGCGTCGTCGTTGTTGCCGCGCGCGTTCTCCTCGTCGACGGCCTCGGTTTCCATCGGCTCTGTGGCACATGGATCTGACGAACGGAAGAAGGGGAAGAGTCAAGCAAATACTCAAAAAGAAAATCAAAAGAAGAAGAACCCAAGGGAAGTTTTCAGGTAAAAGGGTTACCTGTGCTAAGATCTGCAGTCGGGGTCTCAACCACCGGAGGATCACTGGCGCTGTCCCTTGCCGGGGAGCTGTCCCTTGCCGGAGAGTTCTCCCTTGCCGGAGAGCGCTCCCTTGTCGGGGAATCCTCCCTTGGCGGTGTAGTCGAAGCAGATGGCGCTTCGGGAGCGGCTTCCGGGTCCTCCTGATGAGGCTGCTCTGCTCCTACACAAACCAGCAGTTGGATATCAGCAAAGGAAAGAGCAACCATGCGCGCCTGACAGCATGAAGTAAACCATATACTCATGTGGGGGGCTGCGCTGGGGGCTACTTTGAGGAATGGTTGCTGGGTCTGACAAGGTGGTCTCGGACATGTCCTCTGCCGTCGTGGTGGGGTCGTCCTTAGTGACAATCACCGGGGCCTTGGCTCTCTTCGCCGCTCTCTGGGCCAGAGTCCTAAAAAGGAACAGGTTCAGAGTAAAGCAAATCAGACACAAGACAAAACAACAAAGATTGAAGAGCAACAAGAACAGCAAGGGATCTTACTCTTCTTCTTCCTCGTCGGAGCTGGGCGCAGAGAGATCAAAGTCCGGTTCACCTCCGGTGCGACGAGGCGGAGGAGTAGGCTCCCTTGTCCGCTTGGCAGGAGCAGTGGTGGTGGACCAGGAAGACCCCGCTCCGGTTGCCGCAGCGGCGTGGGGCGCTCCCGCGGCAACAGTGCTTGCCGTGGTAGAGCGTGTCGCCCGGCCCGACGGCTGTTGACTCGTTTGCCGCCCCGCTACGTCCCCGGCCTTGCGGAGACACCTTCTTGGTGCAGCTGGGGGCTCCACTTCCGGCAAGTTGTCCGAGCAACAACCGGCGAGATGGGCGAACTGCCCTTGTTTCCCCTGCTTATAAAGAGGGAGGGGGCGGACGTTTCGCCCTTCCGAATAAAGAAACCACCCACGATCTCTCCCACGACGCCGCATTCAACGCGTGCCGTTAGGGGAGGGCGCGGTGGATACGGAGTAAGATACGGCGTAAACCAGGCCGCGTGTGCCCGTGCCCTGTTTTGGGCCTGGCCCAACAGCGCTCGGCACTGTGTATGGCCCAGGCCTGGGGGCTCCTGTCGGTGTACTAGAGTAGGGGTACCCTAGTATCCCGAACTTGTGCACGGGCAGTTGCAGCACCCCACGGCAAGGCTTGCCGGGTGACTGCCAAGGTCCTCCGTGGTTCCTTTGGAGCCATTCAAGAACAAAGTATTCAAGCCAAGGAGACAAGGCCCCGGCAAGAGGAGCTTGCCGGGAAGGCCGACCGAGGCATCTCAAGGAACTTGCCACGACGCGCCACGCGTCCCGGCAAGGCCCGGTGAGCGACAAGCTTCCGGACGCGACAAGACAACGACCGCGGCAAGGCGCTTGCCGCGGCAAGCGGCCACTCTGTGCCCACGCTCCAGCGCATCCACCAACGTGTCGCCCTGGGGCCTTTCCAGGAGCACGTGGCGGGAAGCTGTGCAGCCAGCGGTGCGCGGTGGCATGCGATGCTGACAAGATTGCCATCATGGCAAGCGGTGGCGCCCCTGACGGCCCCTTTTTACACTGCTTGGGCGACACAGACGGGCATTTAATGCCTTTGTCCCCTGCCGTCAGGGTTAGGTAGGATGCACTGTACAGGTAACTGTACCAACCACCTCTCTTTTTACGTTTTTACCCTTGTTTACGTTGCCACCTGTCGGTGACCCCTTGAGCATATAAAAGGAGGCCCATGCGCAACGTAGAAAGGGTTCGGTTCAGTTCAAAGCCAGAAAAACACTCACGCTCGGTCTCGTTAGCTGCTCGTGTGTACTGTAGCACTCAGCGCTCCCGAGCAAGAACACAATACAAAGCAGCAGTAGGAGTATTATCTCTCCGGAGATCTCCGAAGCTGGGTAAACTGCTCGTGTGCTTCGCCTCGATCTGCTCTTCGTGCGACCTCCGCCCCCCGCCGAACCGAAAGGGGCTCGGTCCGCCGGTCCCATAGGTGTTCGTGGATCAGTTTCCCCGACAACCTTGCATAGAACTCTCCACACCTCGGGAGCCAGCCTGAGGAGGACGATCCCCTTGGATGTCTTGGCGTCGTCTGCCTCGCGAGGCTTGGCCCCTCGCGAGGGTCTTGAGGTGTTGATGCTGAAGCTGGGCCGTACCAGGCCGTCGGTGGAGCCATGCAGTGGGCTGTAGGCAGGAAAGTCTGGGTATCCCCGTATCCAGAAGGCCGGCAGTAGCCCCCGGGCCCAAGGCGTGCTCCGACTTGGCTTCTAGGCGAAGCCTAAGGGCAAGTGCGGAGCACCGCGGGCCCTAACCGCCTGCGGCCTTAAGCGACGCGTCGCGTGTGATGGGACGTGGGCGTCTCAACTTCCCGATGCTACCTTGGCAACCATTTCCATCTGACAAAAGGGGCTGCCACCTGCCGCTGAGCCTTCATTGCCTTTCCTTCGTCTTGCTCCAAATCCCCTTCACCCAATGCCGAAGAAATTCTCCAGATCTGCCGGTCCTCCCCACCAAGCTTTTGTCCGATGGCCGCTGAGAAAGACAAGGCTCCATCCTCGTCTGCCAGCCCCACCTGGTTCGAGCCGGTGCTGATCACGCCCTCCGTCATCAAGGAGAAGCTCCAGAGGGGGCTTCTCCTGAGGGTGAGCAATGATAGCGAATGGGGGAAGACAGCGCTCTGGGTTGCCTCAACCATGCTGGAGCCCGCAAATAGTACCTTTTATCCTTTTTTCCTGCACAATGTCTATTGGGGGCTAATTCCTCCCTTCTCGCGCTTCTTCTATGTCGTTCTCCAGCATTACGGCCTTCATGCGCTCCACATCCATTCCAACTATGTCCTCCTTTTGTCCATCTTCGCCTTCTACTGTGAGGCGTTCGTGGGAGTGATTCCTTCCATCGCCATGCTCCGCCACTTCTTCTACCTCCGCTTGACCGGCCACCAGCCTATAGGGTGTGTTGGCTTCGTCGCGGCCCGTGGCGGCAACGCGATCTCCCACGCCGGGAAGAAGGTAGAGGACTTCCAGAACAAGTGGGTCCTTATGGACTCCAAGTGCTCCCACGACCAGCTAGAGATGTTGACTGAGCTCCCGTCCTTCGAGAAGGGGTGGTTTTTCGGGAAGATCACCGACCCCCAGCTGAGGCCATTGATGAGGAAGATGGAGGCCGACCTGAAGGCCGAGAAGCTGACGGGGGCCATGATCCTCAAGGTGTTCCTAAAGCAGCGCCTGGCGGCGCTCCAGGATTGCTCCCGCCCCCTATGGAAGCTTGGGGGTGTCGACAACAAGATTCGGCTGCACCTGGACGGCCTTATTGAGGAGGAGCTGAGCAAGGTGCTGCTTTCCTTGACTAGGAAGGACCCAAGCGGCCCTCTAAATGATTGCTTCTCGTTGTACCGCCAAGATGACGGGGAGAAGATCGCCGCCGCCATGCCTGTCTTCAACGAGCTCGGGCTCGTGCCGACGGGGCCTCCCCCGCCGGTTGCCTCCTTGGTGAACCTGTCGTCCGGCGACCATTCCTCCGAAGACACCAAGGAGAAGGAGGAGGAGGGGGAATCTTCTGCCTCGAGGCAAGGAAACCTCCTCCACAACTTCCCCAACGACGATGATGAGGGTGCGCTTCCGATCGTGGAGCTTGCTCGCCCTGTCGGGATCCCCACGAGACCCGGGCTAGCCTCCTTGAAGCAGCCAAAGCGAGCGGCCCGGAGAGCGCTGAGGTCGCCGTGGTTGAACATGTTGTGGCGGCTGCTGATACGTCTCCAACGTATCTATAATTTTTGATGTATTCATGCCATGTTTTTAATATTTTAACATGATTTTGGTATGCTTTGGTTAGAACTAACTAAGGGAGTCCCGGATTAAGGGGTCTTCGGACAGCCGGACTATATGCATATGTCGGACTGTTGGGCTATGAAGAAACAAGATAGAAGACTTCGTCTCGTGTCCGGATGGGACTCTCCTTTGCGTGGAAGGCAAGCTTGGCGGTTAGGATATGAAGATTCCTTTCTCTGTAACCAACTCTGTGTAACCCTAGCCCCCTCCGGTGTCTATATAAACCGAAGGGTTTAGTCCGAAGGACAGGAACAATCATAATCATAGGCTACCTTCTAGGGTTTAGCCTCTACGATCTCGTGGTAGATCAACTCTTGTAATACTCATATCATCAAGATCAATCAAGCAGGAAGTAGGGTATTACCTCCATCGAGAGGGCCCGAACCTGGGTAAACATTGTGTCCCCGGCCTCCTGTTATCATTAGGCTTCGACGCACAGTTCGGGACCCCCTACCGGAGATCCGCCAGTTTTGACACCGACATTGGTGCTTTCATTGAGAGTTTCACTGTGACATCGAAGATAGGGTTGATGGCTTGCCTTGTTATCAAGGACAACATCACCTCCAGGGGAGCTTTGGCCTCAGGCTAAACCCTCCGACTGGGCGGCTTTGTCTTGATCGCCCGTTCGGCCATTGGGCCGACAATGACTTCTCTGGTCATCGAAAATTGTATCCACGTCAGCTCGGAATACGCCGAGCAGATGGATCCAATGGTGTTATCATCTCTAAACGGGCTCCTACATCACATCGCCGCTTTGGGAGTCACTTCGGATTACGGTCGGATTGGGCTTAAACCGGATCAGAGAGAGATTGAATCTCCACCGATCACCCATTATATAGCGGTGGTGGAGGAGCAATGCAACAACTCTTCCCCTATATTGAGGATGAAATATGTCCGGATTTCCGAGCTCACCAAGCCGGATACCAGCCCGCGAGAAGACGTGCCCCGAACTACGAACTTAGAATCCGACTGTGGGCTAGAAAAATTGGTTGACATCCTAGAACCCAAACTATTAAGCTCGGAAACACCTCAAGCTCTGGGTCATAGATCAGATCAGGGTTCGGACTTAAATCCACCCACCCACCTAGACTCAAGCGATCTTTCCCACATCAGACAACAGTCCCAAGAGACGGTACATCACTTTTGGGCCAGATTCCTCCTTATCAAGGACAAACTCAAAGGCTATTGCGATGAAGACGCAATCTCATTGTTTTGCAAAAATTGCATGGACAAGGACTCCTTAACGCCATAAATCACCGTCACGTATCGTACTTTGATGACTTGGCGATCATAGTACAGAAGTACTGTGCGATGGAAAGTGCCTGGAAAGCTCAGGCAGCCTTTTGGGATCCACGAGCTCTCACTAAACACCTCGTCCAAACAAAAAGGGTGTACCCTCGTAGGTCGCCCGATCCAATCACAAAGAAATTGAAGCCCACCATAGGGCGCGCAACTGTTTTGGAGGGGTGGCTCGATAGGCCATGCAAAATACACACCACACCGGATACCGTACCAACACAAGCCTTAGAGCAGGTGGCCAAGGGCGACGAGGATCTCCTCATAAAAAACACCGCAGAGCAACATCCCACAGAACACAACACTACAGTATTGATAGTCTTCGTGACTTTCGCCTCAGGTAACAGGCGCAAGAGAGCACTCCGCGGCCTCGCCGAAGTCTTCCAAGTCGCAGCAATAAACCCCTGGAATGACACGGCCATAAGTTTTAGTGCCAGTGACGAACCGCAATTCAGAACAGTCCGGGCACTAGCCACTTTGGTCCTTAGTCCGATTGTGGACAGCTTCTGACTTACCAAAGTGCTCATGGACGGCGGTAGCGGACTAAACCTCATTTACAAGAAAACTCTCAAAAAATGGATATATACAGGAGCCGCATTGAGCAAAGCAGCACAACCTTCCGAGGAATTATTCCCAGCCGGGAGGCACGATGTGCAGGAAAAATCACACTCGATGTGGTATTCGGCACACCGGAGAATTATCGGTTTGAAGAGATAACCTTTCAGGTGGCCCCTTTCACTTGTGGATATCACGCCTTGTTATGGCGGGATGCGTTTGCGAGCTTTCAAGCTATACCCCATTACGGGTACATGAAGCTCAAGATGCCCGGGCCCAATGGAATTATCACTCTTGCCAGTGATCCGGACATAGCACTCCGCGCCGAAAATAAAACAGCCGCCTTGGCCCTCGAAGCATTGTCCGAAGCCCTCGCGGCCAAAGAATTAACTACACTATGCTCCATAGTGGATAAGGATGACGTGATACTCGATAAGCGATCCAAGTCCACCTCCTTTAAACCGGCGGACGAAATAGTCAAATTCCAAGTCCACCCAATGGACTCCACAAAGACAGCATCCATCGGGGCACAGCTGCACCCCACAATCGACGCCGCACTGCAGGCTTTCCTACGTGAGAACTGTGATATCTTCACCTGGCGCCCTTCTGATATGCCAGGGATCCCACGCAGGCTGGCCGAACACAGTCTCAACATACTGAAGGGATATAATTCGGTCAAGCTATGGGAGAGGAAGTAGCCAAATTACTTGAAGCCTAATTCATCAGAGTAATAAAACACCCGGATTGGCTAGAAAACCTCGTGATGGTACCAAAGAAGGACAAATCCTGGCGCCTATGTGTCGATTTCAAAGACCTCAACAAGGCTTGCCAAAGGATCCCCTCCCTCTCCCTCGCATCGATAATCTACCGCGGGACATGACTCATTGTGTTTCCTCGACGCATACTCCGTATACCATCAAATCAAGATGACGGAGTCCGATCAAGCCTCAACATCATTTATCACCCCATACGGGCCTTTTGCTTCAACACTATGCCTTTCGGGCTCAAAAACGCTGGTGCCACCTACCAACGCATGATTCAAACATGCCTAGAGAAACAAATCGGCAAAATAGTTGAAGCATATGACGATGACGTAGTCATCAAGACTAGACATGTCGAATCTTTAATAGACTATCTAAGGCTCATGTTTGATAACCTCCGAACATATGACATTAAGCTCAATCCAGAAAAATGTGTTTTCGGTTTTCCTGCCGAAAAGCTGCTGGGCTTTATCGCTTCCAATAGAGGAATTGAAGCAAACCCAGCTAAAATCCGAGCTTTGTCACAGCTGGCTACCCCAAGAGATCTCAAACAAATGCAGAAACTAACTGGATGCATGGCAGCTTTAAGCCTCTTTATCTCCAGATTGGGAGAAAAGGCATTGCCACTTTATCGCCTTCTTCGACGAACCGAACACTTCGAGTGGATGGACGCGGTGATAGCTGGACTAGAGGAAATAGAGGCTCTTTTAGCAAGCAACCCAATCCTGGCCACATTGAACGTTGGCGAACTAATGTTGTTATACATAGCTGCAACACACCAAGTTGTGAGTGCGGTGCTCGTCATCGAACGACAGGAGGATGGAAACAAATTTGCTGTTCAAAAGCCGCTATACTACGTATCTACTGTCCTCACACCATGCAAATCCCGGTAGCCACATTATCAAAAAATAGCATACGCGGTCTTCATGGCATCTCGGAAACTATGACACTACTTTCAAGAGTGTTCAATCACGGTGGCCTCTGAAGTACCACTCAATGGCATAATAAACAACCGCGATCCCATGGGCCGGATTGCCAAGTGGGCCATCGAGCTCCTCCCATTCGACATCACATATAAACCACGACGAGCCATTAAATCCCAAGTACTGGCGGACTTCGTTGCCGAATGGACAGAGGCCGAACTCCCTAAAGAGTACGGCACATACTCCAACTAGATCATGCACTTCGACGGCTCTAAAATGCTGGCAAGTCTGGGAGCAGGTGTTGTCCTCACATCCCCCACTGGAGATACGGTCCAATACGTACTCCAAATATTATACGTAGACTCCAACAATGCAGCCAAATATGAGGCTCTGTTGCATGGTCTTCGGATGGCCGTCTCCATGGGCATTCAACGCCTAGAAGTTCGTGTGGACTCAAACCTCGCAATATCTCAAATAAATGGAGACTTCGATGCCAAAGATCCGAAAATGGCGGCCTATCGTAATGCCGTCCTTAAGATGTCAGCCCGGTTCGAGGGGCTCGAATTTCGTCACGTGGTTCGAGAAAACAATCAAACGGCGGATGTCCTTGCCCGCATCGGTGCTAAGCACAACCCCGTCCCACCTAACATCTTTCTGGAAAGGGTTTTCAAGCCATCTGTGGTGTGGCAAGGGGAGACCGGTAACATCAGTCCGGATCCGACGACAACCCGAGACTCCGAACACACCGACATAATCGGGTGCTATTCCACCGAAATAACACCTTCGGCCCACCTCATCATGGCTGTTATCGCCCCATGGACTGAACCCTTCTTGGCCTACCTTAATAGGCACGAACTCCCCGGGGATCAAAATGAGGCACACTGCATTATGCGGCGCTCTAAAGCCAACAAAGTCCATGAGGGAGAGCTTTATAAGAAAAGCGCTACCGGGGTACTTCAAAGATGTATCTCCGAGGAGGAAGTGCGGAAGCTCTTGGCTGAAATTCATGCCGGCCTCGGCAGTCAGCACGCCGCAAATCGGGCCCTTGTAAGCAAGGCCTTCCATACAGGTTTCTACTAGCCGACGGCCCGAGCAGACGCACAAGACCTTGTCCAACATTGTGTCGGATGCCAGCTTTTCGCCAACCAAAGCCATATGCCACCCACCACCCTACAAACAATCCCCATAACCTGGCTTTTCACGGTCTGGGGGCTCGATATGGTTGGACCCCTTAAAGGAGGAAGCCATAAGAAAAAACACTTGTTGGTCACGGTGGATTAATTCACCAAATGGATAGAAGCCAAACAAGTTAAAAGGGCCGAATCCGGACCCGTGATAGACTTCATACCGGGTGTTGTGCACCATTATGGTGCCCCCCACAGCATCATCACCGACAATGGCACCAATTTCACAGCGGGGGAGGTGAAAACTTGGTGCGGCAACATGGGCATTAAGCTCGATTACGCCTCCGTCTATCACCCTCAAACAAACGGTCAAGTCAAACGAGCCAATGGTCTTATTATGAGCAGCATCAAACCTGGACTAGTGCGATCCTTAAAAGAATCAGATAGACACTGGGTTGAGGAGCTTGACTCCATACTCTGGGGCTGTGGACCATGTCAAATCGCACTACTAGATACACACCCTTCTTCATGGTGAACGGCGCAGAGGCTGTGCTGCCCTGTGATATTATTCATGACTCACCTCAAGTGCGCATGTACGAAGGGAGAAAGGTCAAGCTTAATCGGCCTGACAGTTTAGGTGCCCTGGAAGAGGAGCGCGATGTTGCAAAAGCCTGTTCCGCATTCTATCAACAACAGGCTCGCAGGTATCAAAGCAGAGAAGTACGGGCCAAAACTTATAATATTGGCGAACTCGTTCTACGTCTACCGGAAAAGAAAAAGGACAAACTTAAGTCCAAATGGGAGGGTCCCTTCATTATTGACAAATTTCTCACCGGAGGAGCGTACCGGCTGCGTGATGCATCTGATAATCGCCTCGAGCCAAACCCATGGAACGCGGCCAGACTCCGAAGATTCTACGCCTAGCACCGAACTCCCTATTTGTCTCCTTCCCTATGTTCCTTTTTATTTACTTTTCAGCTCTCTTCCTGCCTTTTCTTTTGAAAAGCTCTAAAGCTTTAGTGTGGGTAGACTACACACTTGTGACGCACTAATCTTCAAGTATGTGCGCTCATTATACCTGGGGACTTCTTATACAGAAGCTTAATATAATTATCTTCCGGGCATCAAGCCCACTACATATTTGTCCTTTTTCCATATGTACCTTTTCTTCGACATTATATGCATTGATATGACTTAAGTTTTGGCCAAGCTGGGTTGCGTGGCTCCTGTGCTTATGCCCTATGTTCCCGTTAGTTCGGCTAGGGCATAAAGGGAGCACCTATGCGATTGTTACTGTCGGGTACTTCGGACGTGTAGCTCAGACTAGGTGAAGCCGAAAGCTAGCGTTCTTAAGGGAATATTCGGTCAGTAGACTAAGGATGTTTTTTACCTGTCACAGTATAAAACCCCAGATGTTACATATACTATGCTTTTTGATCGCAGTTTGGACATGCACGTTAATGCACGCGTACCCAGGGAAAGGAACCCTTAATGGAACTATTCTCTCTGGAAGATGTTTCTTACTATCCATGTAATATAACATAGCTAGTTGGGTACTTGTCTGTTCAAGCAATTATGACCCCTACGCCTGGTTTCCACGTGAACCCCGGTTTATATTACCAAGCGGTTATTCGGAATCACTCCGGACTGTCGGGTCCAGAGGCTGAAGCGAAAAGGTCCGCCATGACAAATGTTTTACAATCCGGCTAGGGATAAATATGTCAATTGAAGTACATAGTCATTTAGACTCAAATGCTTCTTCTTCTATGCCATCCAACAGGTTGTCTTGCCTACAGTCCTGTTGGGAATATTTTGCGGCGACTCCTACCTGGTCATATACTAGACTAACGGGAATTTCTTTCCCATCTGACCCTACAGGTCTGACCCGGGCCGTATGATTCAGATCGAGCTTGGTATACCGTGTTTTCATCATGGCCCAAGCCTGCCTCGCACCTTCTCGGCAGGCAGATATCTTCCATAGTCGGAGACACCGCACGCTCCCTTGAGAAGCTGTACAAGCTCCCCCATACTTCCTGGTAGGGAGGCGGATGGCCACAAGGCCTGGGCGACACTCCGCATGACCTGCCGAACTTGCTTGTGCAGTTGCGAAAGCTCTTGTAGCAGATTGCTTGAGGTTCCGGGCATCTCCTCCTTGGTTCGCCAATCAGCATACCTACAGACATAACTCTGTTAGTTCCTATATTTGCCAAACTATATAAATGTTCGTTTGAGCACATACTAAAAATGCCGCATTGAGGCCTCTTATTTTCCTTCACAGAGTCAGCCAGCTGGGCCCGAACATCTTTCAATTCTTCACCCAGCTGGGTATTGGCATCTTGGAGTTTGTTTTTCGCCTGTATGACCTATGTAAGTACACGCTCGCCAGTGGCTTCTTGTCGTTGCGCTCCTTGATCACCCTCTTGTGGGATTCCCGGATTCTGCTCGGGATTATCTGAGGATTTTGGTCATCAGATATTGTTAGTGTTACTAGTTTATACATACAATATTGTTTTTTCTCAATTCGGGAATACATACCAGTTGATGCCTTTTCGGATCTTGATAGCTTGGCCGTAGCGGCCATTAGCTGGGTTTGACATTCTTCCAGCTCTTGAGACAACAGGTTGTTCTTCTCCGAGAGAACCTATTAATACAATGATCCTTAAATCAGTTGTATCAACTGCTTCAAGTCTCAGGGGCTACTAATATACATAATTATCAGATTTTTGTACTTACCCGTATATCTTTCAAATACTGGTGGATGGCTCTAGCAAGCCCGTCCTGAGCGGCTCAGATGTATGCATCACCCAAGTTGAAGGCATTAAAAGCCTCTTCTAAAAAACCAGGGTCACGGAGTGCGGCCCGCGGGTGCCGATGATTCATGGCGCTCTCCACTTCAGACTTTGTAACGGACATTCTATCCGAATCCTTTGTATGAGGACACTCCGGCGTCACTTCTGTGTTGGCCTCCGTCCTCGAGACCGGGTCCAGAATCCGGCTAGTAGAGGCACGGTTGGCAGGATCCCCGGACATAGTCCAGCTGATGTTCTTTCTGCTAAAACACAACGGATAGTGTCATACTTTAAGATGACAACCACGGAGCGTGTTTAAAGCCATACCTCCTTGATGAAGGCTCCACCATGTTTCTGTTCGCCTTTCTTTTTGAAGGCCTACTCTGCACGGGCACCCCTTGTTAGCGAGTCGCCTCGTGTTCGGCTTGGCGCGCCGATCGCACTACAAAAAAATACACTTTCGTGATGATATGTGTTTGTCACAGTAGGTCACGTTTTTTGTCATGCATGTACATCCATGATGATTTTATGACAGAATCAAGATAGACATACCTGTGCTGTCGTAGAAGTGTTCCATGACATTACCAAAATTATCATCACGGAAGTGTCCACTTCCATGACGAGAAATCGCGCGTCACAGAAGTGCTTTTGTTAAGGGTGACCGACACATGGCATCCATCGTAACGGAACGCCGTTAAGCTATCGGGTCCGGTTTTGGATCCGATAACCCGTTAACAACCCGGACCGATGGGGATTTTCCACGTGTCAAATCATCATTGGCCGTAGGAAACACGTGTTGCCTCACCATTGGGACAGATGTCATCCACTCATTGGACAGGAGGCACCTATGATAGGTCGACACGTGGCATGGCCCAATAGTGGCCCATTCCGGTGAAAAAGGTCGGCCCAGTAAAAATTAGCAGGCCGGCCCATATAAGGCCTACTTGTGTCAGGTCCATTTAAGCCCATGGCCCATATGAGATGTGCCAATTCGGCCCGTCAACGGCCCGTTAAAGATTTGACACCATTGCAGCCCATTGTCAGTTCGAGCCTGTTAACAGCCTGCTATATATTTGGGCTCAATATAGGCCCGATGAGATTTCGGCCTGTTAACGACCCATTTAATGGATGGGCCAATTTTCAGGATGTACATCTTTCGGCCTTTTAGCGACCCACTTAAATGTTGGGCTAATTTCCGGCCCGGTGTGTCTTTCAGCCTGTTGACGGCTGAGGGAGTTCCGGACTAGGGGTGTCCGGATAGCCGAACTATCATCATCGGCCGGACTCCAAGACTATGAAGATACAAGATTGAAGACTTCGTCCCGTGTCCGAATGGGACTTTCCTTGGCATGGAAGGCAAGCTTGGCGATACGGATATGTAGATTTCCTACCATTGTAACCGACTCTGTGTAACCCTAGACCTCTCCGGTGTCTATATAAACCGGATGGCTTTAGTCCTTAGGACGAACAACAATCATACCATAGGCTAGCTTCTAGGGTTTATCCTCCTTGATCTCATGGTAGATCCACTCTTGTAACACACATCATCAATATTAATCAAGCAGGACGTAGGGTTTTACCTCCATCAAGAGGGCCCGAACCTGGGTAAAACATCGTGTCCCTTGTCTCCTGTTACCATCCGCCTAGACGCACAGTTCGGGACCCTCTACCCGAGATCCGCCGGTTTTGACACTGACATTGGTGCTTTCATTGAGAGTTCCTCTGTGTCGTCACCGATAGGCTCGATGGCTTCTTCGACCATCATCAACGATGCAGTCCAGGGTTAGACATTTCTCCCCGGATAGATCTTCGTATTCGGCGGCTTCGCACTGCGGGCCAATTCGCTTGGCCATCTGGAGCAGATCGAAAGCTACGCCCCTGGCCACCAGGTCAGATTTGGAAGTTCGAACTTCACGGCTGACATCCGCGGGGACTTGATCCTCGATGGATTCGAGCCACAGCCGAGCGTGCCGCACTGTCACGGCGAGCATGATTTAGCTCTGCAGCCGGACAGTGCCTTGAAGGCCGCAATCGAACTCGCTCCAATCTTCAAGTCGGAGCTGGTTGCGCAGATCGAGGACGGATGGCTAGACACCGCCTCGGGAGCTGCAACCTCTACGGTGATAGAGCCGAACACTGACCTCGTCCCTCATAAAGCTCGTGACTCCGAAGTGCCGGACTCTTTGCCGGACTCCGAACCTCCCGCGCCCCCTCCGATCGAATCCGATTGGGCGCCGATCATGGAGTTCACCGCAGCGGACATCTTTCAACACTCACCTTTCGGCGACATCCTGAGTTCGCTAAAGTATCTCTCGTTATCAGGAGAGCCCTGGCCGGACTGTGGACAGGACGATTGGGATGCGGACGATGAAGAAATTCAAAGCCCACCCACCACCCACTTGGTAGCCGCTGTCGACGATCTAACCGATATGCTAGACTACGACTCCGAAGACATCGACGGTATGGATGACGATGCCGAAGACGAACAGGAACCAGTGCCTACCGGGCACTGGAAAGCCACCTCATCATATGACAGATACATCATGGATATCCCAAAGGATGGGAATGGCGAAGGAACAGAGGAGGATGACCCCTCCAATAAACAGCCCAAGCGCCGGCATCAGTGGCGTCGCTCTAAATCCCGCCACAGCAAGAATCTTCATTCCGGCACCGGAGATAACAATACACCAGACAGTGCCGAAGACAACCCACTCCAGCAAGATCCAGCGCAGGAGGATGGAGACGCCAGCCCTCATGAGAGAGCGGCAGAAGAAGAGGTAGAGGACTATATATGCCTCCCTCAGGAGACGAAGCAAGCCTCGACGACGATGAATTCGTCGTGCCTGAGGATCCCGTCGAACAAGAGCGTTTTAAACGCAGGCTTATGGCCACGGCGAACAGCCTCAAGAAAAAGCAGCAACAGCTTAGAGATGATCAAGATCTGCTAGCCGACAGATGGACTGAAGTCCTCGCGGCCGAAGAGCATGAGCTCGAACGCCCCTCCAAAAGCTACCCTAAACGCAAGCTGCTCCCCCGATTAGAGGAGGAAGTGTATGAACCCGCATCACCAGGAGACAATACGGCTAACCGACCACCCCGTGGTCGCGACAGAGAGGCCTCTAGGCCCTTCACTAGACCCGTACCCTGGCACCGCTCGAAAAGCACAAGACCGCAGGGGAACGCTCCGGACTTGCAAGATATATTGGAGGATAAGGCAAGACAATCAAGATCGATCTACGGATCGCGTGGGCGTCCCACGGTACGTAACGACAACCATCGCGCCGGACACAGTAAGTCCGGCCGGGCCGAACAAAATAGACAAAGCTCTTTTGAGCTCCGTCGTGATATCGCCCAGTACAGAGGCGCCGCACACCCACTATGCTTCACAGATGAAGTAATGGATCATCAAATCCCCGAAGGGTTTAAACCCGTGAATATCAAATCTTAGATGGCACAACAGACCCCGCGGTTTGGATCGAAGACTATCTTCTTCACATCCACATGGCCCGCGGTGACGATCTTCACGCCATCAAATATCTCCCCCTCAAGCTTAAAGGACCAGCCCGGCATTGGCTTAACAGCCTGCCAGCAGAGTCAATTGGGAGTTGGGAAGACCTGGAAGCTGCATTCCTTGATAACTTCCAAGACACGTATGCGCAACCACCAGACGATGATGACCTAAGCCACAAAATTCCGCAGCCAGACGAATCAGCCAGACAATTCTGGACGCGGTTCTTAACAAAGAAAAACCAAATCGTCGACTGTCCGGATGCGGAGGCCCTCGCAGCCTTCAAGCATAACATCCGCGATGAGTGGCTTGCCCGGCACCTGGGACAGGAAAAGCCGAAATCCATGGCAGCCCTTACATCACTCATGACCCGCTTTTGCGCGGGTGAGGACAGCTGGCTAGCATGCAGCAACAACCTCAGCAAAAATTCTAGCAGTCCGAATTTCAAAGACCGGAATGGCAGGTCGCGTCGTAACAAAAGCAAACGCCGCATCAACGGCGACAATAGTGAAGATACGGCAGTCAATGCCGGATTCAGAGGCTCCAAGCCGGGTCAGCGGAAAAAGCCATTCAAAAGAACTGCTCCGGGTCCGTCCAATTTGGACCGAATACTCGACCGCTTGTGCCAGATACACAGCACCCCCGAAAAGCCAGCTAACCATAGCAATAGGGACTGTTGGGTATTCAAGCAGGCAGGCAAGTTAATTGCCGAAAACTATGACGAGGAAGAGACCCGACCGCCGAACAATAGAGGGCAGAAGGGTTTCCCCCAACAGGTGCGGACGGTGAACATGATATACGCAACACACATACCCAAAAGGGAGCGGAAGCGTGCACTCAGGGATGTATACGCGATGAAGCCAGTCGCCCCGAAGTTCAATCCATGGTCCTCCTGCCCGATCACTTTTGACCGAAGGGACCACCCCACCAGCATCCGCCACGGCGGATTTGCCGCATTGGTCTTAGACCCAATCGTCAATGGATTTCACCTCACCAGAGTCCCGATGGACGGCGGCAGCAGCCTGAACCTGCTCTATCAAGACACAGTGCGCAAAATGGGCATAGACCCCTCAAGGATTAAACCTACCAAGACGACCTTTAAAGGCGTCATACCAGGTGTAGAAGCCAATTGTACAGGCTCAATTACACTGGAAGTGGTCTTCAGATCCCCGGATAACTTCCGAAGCGAGGAGTTAATCTTCGACATAGTCCCGTTCCACAGCGGCTATCATGCCTTGCTCGGACATACCGCGTTTGCAAAGTTCAACGCGGTGCCGCACTACGCATACCTCAAGCTCAAGATGCCAGGCCCTAGAGGAGTCATCACGGTCAACGGAAACACTGAACGTTCTCTCCGAACGGAGGAACATACAGCGGCTCTCGCAGCAGAAGTACAATGCAGCCTCTTAAGGCAATTCTCGAGTCCGACCGTTAAGCGGCCGGACATAGCTAAGCGCGCCCGGAGTAACCTACAACAAGACCACCTGGCACGTTCCAAGCACGCGTAGTAGTGCGGCCCCAACCCCAGCCCCTGCAAAACGTCCAAACAGCTCCTTTGCGTACACCATTATGCTCTGAAGATACCATGGGCATGGGGAGAGGGGCACGACCACAATAAGCCCAGACTGCGGCTCAACCACACCAGGGGCTCTCAAGTGTGTCGTTCTTTTTTTTAATTTCACCTTTTATCTTTTACCTACAGGACTCTGTTCGTCAGAGGCCCTGTCCGGCAGCAGACCTGCCGAACTCACGATGCAACAGCCAGGGAAGGATCAAAGGCTACAACGAATATACAGGTGGTCTCCATTACAAGCATTTTTGTACACCAGTCCGCAGCCTACCCCTGAATGGGGACATGTTTAACAGTCCCATCCCTTGCTTATCGCACTATTTGTATCGTTCTGCATTCATAACAGCACTTATTGAATAAAACAATGCAACACCTTTTTGCTTATAATTGCATTTCTTTTTCATACATATGTTCATTTACGACATGTCGCATCCGTACACTTTGGTACGGTTAAAACACACCAGGGGCTTATGGTTCCCGCATCATGGTGTGACAAGTCCGAACACTTTCACAAGTGCGGCACCCCGAACTTATAGCATTATATGCATCGGCTCTGAATCATGTCTTGGGTCAATAGTTGGGTTTGCCCGGCTCCCATGTTTTGGTACCTTACGTTCCGTTGTATCGGCTAAGGTAGCACTGGGAGAACCACTTCGATTGCGCCCCAGTTGAGCTGGCTTAACGCCTCAGTGGAGAAAGCTAAAACTGGCCGTCATGATGAGGCGAGAGCAGGTCACTGTTCGAGAGGTTTTGGCGAGTCCTTAAAGACTTATGCTGCTTAGAGCGAGGAGTCGGATCTTGTCCGGCCCAGGCATGGATAGCGCCCCAAATTCGGCCTTCCGAAGACTAGGGGCTTCGCCGAAATTTAAAATTATAGAATTCTATGGCTAAGTGAGAGTTTTCAAGCATTATAAGTCCGGTTGCCTTGTTCACTATGTTGAGCGCCTCCCTAGATGGACCCAAAAATGGGAACAAGAGTGCTCAAGTTTATCCCGAACACCCCAGCACTCATGGCATGGGGGCTGAAGCCGACGACTTGCCATCTCTCAGATTTGATAAATAGCCGCACAGAAGGTAATATTTTAAATTAACAAGCGTTGCTTAGCGCATATGAACTAAGTTTTCAGCGCACAGGATAACAAAATGCGATTCTACTAAAAAATTACATCTTTCGAGCACTCCCCCGCAATAGTGCGGGCGCCCTTCAGCACACTCTTATAATACATCTCGGGCGTGCGATGCTCCTTGCCCTCTGGCGGCGGGTCGGTCACAAGCTTCTGGGCATCCATCTTGCCCCAATGCACCTTCGCGCGGGCAAGGGCCCGACGGGCACCCTCAATACAGGAGGAGTGCTTGATGACTTCAACCCACGGGCACGCATCCACCAGCCGCCGCACCAAGCCGAAGTAGCTCCCAGGCAAGGCCTCCTTAGGCCACAGCCAAACTATGAGGCCCTTCATGGCCTGTTCGGCCGCCTTGTGGAGCTCGACCAGCTGCTTCAGCTGGTCGCTAAGGGGCACCAGATGTACGGCCTCAGCATACTGAGACCAAAAGACCTTCTCCATTGAGCTCCCCTCCTCGGCCCGGTAGAATGCGGCAGCATCGGACACGCTGCGAGGAAGATCTGTGAATGCTCCTGGAGAGCTCCGAATTCGGGTAAGCAACAGGTAATTAACACTCACATGCTTACTTTGCATGAAAAATGCCTTACCCGCTGCTATTTTCTTCACCGCCTCAATCTCCTGGAGGGCCTTGTAGGCTTTGGCCTTAGCGGCTTTAGCACTCTCAAGAGCCGTTGCAAGCACAGACTCTCGAGTCTTTGAGTCACGCTCCAGGCTCTCATGTTTTCTCATGAGATCCTGGAGCTCTTGCTGTACCTCCGCCACCCGCGCCTCCTGTTTCTCTCGCTCGGTGCACTCTGCGGCCGCATTTTGTTCGGCCACGGCCACCGCCTCTTTCAGGGTCGCCACCTCGTTAGTGGCCCCTGCAATACCCGCGTTATCCTTGTCATTCTTTTTGCAACCAAAATCCTTTTCTGTAAGGTACAATTTTCATAAGGTGTTACTCACCTTCCTTGTCCTCGAGGCCTCTTGGCACGGCCGAGCTCGTTCTCGGACCGCTAGAGGCTTTCCTTCAAAGTATTGACCTCCGCAGTCAGTGCGGCAGAGGTTAGCAGTGCAGCCTGCAATCCCATATTGACATATTTTTTATAACTCCTGCGTATATCTTTTTAGATCCTCAGTCCGGCTTTTCTTTCCGAACACCGAACCGAGCATCAGGGGCTACTGCTATGCGGTACCATTTTATTCACATTGAAATTCTTACCTCAAAGCCTGTTAGAAGGCTGCTACAGGCTTCGGTCAGCCCGCTCTTGGCGAGCTGCACCTTCTGAATCACCGCACTCATAACAGTGCTGTGTTCCTCTTCGATGGAGGCGCCGTTGAGCGCCTCCAGCAAGTTATCCGGCACCTCCGGTTGGACGGAGGCAGCCGGCGTCACGGTCTTGCCCTTCTTGCGAAGGGGTCGCCCGCCGGACTCCGGAGCCATTGTAGGTTCCGGGCCGAGTCCGGTGCAAAGTCCGGGAGGTTGTCCTGCGACACCTCCGGGGCCCTCTCCTCCTGGTGGGTCCCTTCTTGGGATCCCACCTCGGCATCGTCCGCATCACGGGGGGTGGAGGCCGTCGGAAGGGAATCCATATCCGACGCACCTAAGGACCTGCTCGACGAGGCGGGAAGATCATCCTTAGGCGGACTGCAGGGTTGTATGCGGCATTAGAAAGACATTATGTGGCGAAAAATAAAAACCTTGAAGTTATTCGGGAGTCCAGATACTTACGATCTCGCCCGGGGCTTAGCCCTTGGAGGCCAGTCCTCGTCGTCGTCACTATCGTTGGCGGAGCAGTCCGGGGGAAGAGTTTTTCCCTTCTTGGACCCTTCGGCCTCCCTTGTTGGGGAGGCCTTCCTTTTCTTCCCTCCCCCCGCTGGGGGAGAGGCTTTCTTCTTCTCCTCCTCGCCTTGGTGGGAGGAGTCGGCCTCAGATTCATCATCCGATAGCACCTGAAAACGGGAACTCTTCCGAGTCCCCGTGGCCTTCTTCTTGGCCTTCTTCTCCGGCACCACGTGGGGTGCCGGAGCCAGCAGCCCCGTTAGGCGGGCCGTATACTGGGTCCTCTGGCAATGGGACCGGACAGATAGTCTGTTCGGCCTTCGCCAGCCGTTCCTGTCAAAGGTAAAGGGAGTTTAGATCCCACATAGAGTCAAACTATGGAAAACAAGTGGCAAAATCACGTACCTCGTCAGCTGGTCGCTGCGAGCGGAATCCTCGATGTTCGGTAGCGGATGCGGGACCCTCGACGCCTTTGAACAGCACCTTCCAGACATCTTCGTACGTAGTGTCGAAGAGCCCGTTCAGAGTCTGGTGCTGCGCTGGATCGAACTCCCACATGTTGAATCCCCGTCGCTGGCACGGGAGAATCCGGTGGATGAGCATGACCTGGAGTACGTTGACAAGCTTGAGCTTCTTGTCCACCAGCTTCTGGATACAGGCTTGGAGTCCGGTCAGTTCCTCCGAATCCCCCCCAGATCCGGCCACTCTCTTTCCAGGAGGTGAGCCATGTAGGGATGGCGGATCTGAATTCGGGGGCCGCTGCCCAATCAGGGTCACGCAGCTCGGTGATATAGAACCACCCCGATTGCCACCCCTTAATGGTTTCGACGAAAGTGCCCTCCAGCAACGTAACGTGGGACATCCTGCCCACCATAGCGCCTCCGCACTCCGCTTGGCTGCCCTTCACAACCTTCGGCTTGACACTGAAGGTCTTGAGCCACAAGACGAAGTGGGGCTGGATGCAGAGGAAGGCCTCACACACGGCGATAAACACCGAGATGTTGAGGATGAAATTCGGGGCCAGAACATGGAAATCTAGGCCATAGTAGAACATGAGCCCTTGGACAAAGGGATGAAGTGGGAAGCCCAGTCCGCGGAGGAAATGGGGAAGAAATACTACCCTCTCATGGGGCCTGGGGGTGGGGATGAGCTCTCCCTCGTCGAGGAGCCGACGCGCGATGTCGCTGGACAAATATCCGGCATCGCGCAGCTTCTGGATCTGCCCCTCCGTGACGGAGGAGGCCATCCACTTGCCTCCTGCTCCGGACATAGTTGGAGAAGGTTGAGGTGAGAAGTGCGGACTTGGGCGCTGGAGCTCGAGTTCGCAGAGATGGATAAGCCAAGGAGGAAGAAGGCGCAGGTAAAAGGGTTGGATCTTTATCCCCTTATAAGGGCAGACAAGAACATGTGTCCCCACCGGCCTGGTAAAACTCGCTTATCTCCCAAGCGTCACAATCAATGGCGCGGTTGGGTTGCCCACATCCGTATTGATGGGAATCCCAGAATAAGGGGAACACGATCTCTGCTTCGACAAGACGTGCCAAGGAAACTGCCTCGCTAAACGCGCGGAGGTGGAACAATAAAAACAATTCGAGTAAAGGCTTGGTAATGGTGTGACATCATGCCACAAAAATACGTCAGCAGATTGAACTTGTGTAATGTTATTCTCTCTACGGCGGTATGTGGAATTTATTTTGCAGAGCCGGACACTATCCTGGTGTCCATAATCTTCTATAAATTATTCGGAAGAAGAACCCTCCTTGCAATGCCGAAGACAACATGCGCGCCGGACTCGTCGTCATTGAAGCCTGGTTCAGGGGCTACTGAGGGAGTTCCGGACTAGGGGGTGTCCGGATAGCCGAACTATCATCATCGGCCGGACTCCAAGACTATGAAGATACAAGATTGAAGACCTCGTCCCGTGTCCGGATGGGACTTTCCTTGGCGTGGAAGGCAAGCTTGGCGATACGGATATGTATATTTCCTACCATTGTAACTGACTCTATGTAACCCTAGCCCTCTCCGGTGTCTATATAAACCGGATGGCTTTAGTCCTTAGGACGAACAACTATCATACCATAGGCTAGCTTCTAGGGTTTAGCCTCCTTGATCTCGTGGTAGATTCACTCTTATAACACACATCATCAATATTAATCAAGCAGGACGTAGGGTTTTACCTCCATCAAGAGGGCCCGAACCTGGGTAAAACATCGTGTCCCTTGTCTCCTGTTACCATACGCCTAGACACACAGTTCGGGACCCCCTACCCGAGATCCGCCGGTTTTGACACCGACAACGGCCCATAAATTTGATGGGCCATTTGTAGTCGGACATGAGTTTCGGCCTTTTAGCAGCCCATTTAAGTGTTGGGGCAATTTCTGGCCCGGTGTCACTTTCAGCCTGTTGACGGCCCATAAATCAGTTGGGCCATTTGTAGTCGGACATGAGTTTTGGCATTTTAGTAACCCATTTAAGTGTTGGGACAATTCTCGGTCCTGTGTGCCTTTCGGCATGTTAAGGACCATAAATGAGTTGTGCCATTTGTAGTCGGGCCTTAATTTTGGCCTTTTAACGGCTCATGCCCTTCATGGTCCAATACCAGCCCGGTTTCTCTTTCGGCCTACTAAAGGCCCACAACATAATTGGGCCATTTACAATACGACCTGACTTTCGGCCTCTTAGTGGCCCGTGCTCTTCATGGTCCAGTACAAGCCCGCTGTCTCTTTCGGCCTGCTAAAGGCCTACAGTATAGTTGGGCCATATGTAGCCCAAACTTAGTAACAGCCTGTTAACGGCCCATGAAATAAATTAGGGCCACCTGTTGCCCGCTTCGATGCCGGCCTGTTAACGACCCGGGAGGTAAGAGAGCCGACCATTAACTTTCGGCCTAGTAACGGCCCATTAACTTAATGGGCCCACTAAAGTTCGTACATGTCTTTAGGCCAAATTAGATAATTTGAGCCCATTACGACGAGCAATTATGCACAGGACCAAAACTGATCAAGCAAAGGTAAGGCATACAGGGAATAATGTTGCACATCCAGCATATATTACAGGAAATTACATCCACTAGGCAATCAAAGATTGATGCGAGTGCAAATAAATGGGGAGAACCTAACCATCTACAACGCCACAATTTGCAACCTCAGCACAGATGACGCCCATAACCATGTGGGCAAGTTCTTGCTGCTTTGCTACACTGTCTCTGAAAACATTGATCAGTTGTTGTGTCGCACGACTCTGCACCTCTGATTCATCCACCATTTCCATCATTGCTTCAACCATTAATTGGTTCACAAACATACATTTATTCCATTGCATTCAAGACAGAGGATACTGAACAGATTCAGATGGCAATTTTGGCAGGCTTGTATTATTGATAGTGGAGAGTGTCTCGACCACTGCATCATAACATAAATTAGGACGGGAACCAAACAGATAAATCATGAGTTATTGCCATATTACCTGGCCTAGATTTACTGGAAAGAAACAATGGGGTTGTCTTGCTGTTTTCAGAGTTTGTCTTCTTATCTTCAGCAGCCTGCACAAAATTAACACACTAGCATTGCTATCATTGGCCAAGTCAGATAATAGGAAAGCAACATTGTCACAACAAACATTTGGGCAACTAGCCTACACCAAATTAACAAAGTATGGCACAGCTATCATCAACCAGGTAAGGTAATACGAAAGCAACATTGACACAATGAATGAATGGGCAACCAGAGAAGCACTACAATTTAGTAATGTGCGTGATATGAGATAGTACATTCATGCAGCTCAGTATGGAAAACTACCATGCAGTTTTCCTTACAAAAATCAACATTGGCAGCTTTAACATTTTGCTACAACTAATTTTAGATTAGATAAAGGTTAGATTCATGCTGATTAACAAAGTACATGCTGAAGTAAAAATATAGTGATATACAATAGGTACTTACATCAGCATTGGAGCATAGAGAATTCCCACAAGATATTTTCCTCGAATACGATCCCAATGGAGGAAGTCTTGTATTGTTTAACCTTATTTTATAAAAGAGAGATGGGTAAGAAACATGTAGAAAATATGATCAGAATGCTATAAAATTTCATGATGCAAGGATACGCACACGCTTCTTAGAATGGAGTTGACATTCTTTTGCTGGACTGGAGCGGACTAGTTCTTTGGCCACTGGAATATGCTTATTATCAGTGGGAGTTGGGTTTCTCTGTGCTGGAGCAGTATCTATGAAAAATGGAGTTGGTTTATTATCTCCTGGCGTTTGCATCTTTTGCAAAGACCTGGTTTTTAACCCTTCAGATTCTAACATAGCTGTCTTCCCCTTGCATGCCTTATATAGAAGAATGGTGATTCAGTTGTAAAACATGCTACAGTAGAGATGGAATAGGTACTGAGGAATAGAAAGACATGACATATTGACATGTATTCCCTCCATCCGGAAATAAATGGATGGGTCTAGGCATATTTTAGTTCTAGATACATCCAGCTTTATCCATTTCTGTGACATGTAATCCGGACGGAGGGATTATGATGTAAGAGCTAGGGATACGATAGGACACCACAGTAAAAAACACTCAAAACCCACTGCAGAACCAAAGTATTCAAACCCACTGATATGAGATAGTACACTCATGCAGCTCAGGATGCAAAACTACCAGGCAGTTTTCCTTACAAAAATAAACATTGTGGCCTTTAATCATACATTTTTCTACAACTAAATTTAGATCAGATAAAGGTTGGAGTCACGCCGATTAACAAAATACATGCTGATGTAAAAATATAATGATATACAACAGGTACTTACATCTACATTGGAGCACAAAGAATTCCTGCAAGAATCTTTCCTCATAAACTATACCATTGCAGAATTTCTTATATCTATTAAGCTTATTTTCTAAAAGAGAGATGGGTAAGAAACATGTACAAAATATGATTAGCATGCTATAAAATTTCATGATGCAAGGATACGCACATGCTTCTTAGAATGGAGTTGACATATTTTTGCTGGACTGGAGTGGACTAGTTCTTTGGCCACTGGAATCTACTTATTATCAGTAGGAGTTGGGTTTCTCTGTGCTGGAGAGGTATCTATAAAAACTGGAGTTGGTTTATTATCTCCCGGCGTTTGGATCTTTTGCAAAGGCCTTGTTTGCAACCCTTCAGATTTTAACATAGTCGTCTTCGCCTTGCATGCCTTGTATAGAAGAATGGTGCTTGAATTATAAAACATGCGACAGCAGAAAGATGGAATAGGTACTGAAGAATAGAAAGGCATGACATATTGACATGTATTCCCTCCATCTGGAAAAAATTGGATGGGTATAGGCGTATTTCAGTTCTAGATACATCCTTTTTTATCCATTTCGGCAACATGTAAGCCGGACTGAGGGAGTATGGTGTAAGAGCTAGGGATACGACAGGACAACACAGCAAAAAAACACTAGTTGAATGTAAAACTGTATGCTAGCGGAATACGTACAGAAATAACTAAGGCAACATACACGTGTATGATTGGGAAAATAAGATGGCATTTCAACAGAGCACTAGAGCAACACTTCAATGTAAGAAAACATGGTATGGTAGACAGATGAAGTACATACTGATGAATAACAATGCATAAGATATTCAGAAGCATGATGTCCAAATTAAGCAGATGGCATTGCGATAGAGTAGAATGAACAGTACTTGAATTTGAAAACATGTTATCACGAATGGAATAGGTACTGAAAAACAGGAAGGCATGACATATTTACATGCATGATCAGCATGCTAAGCACATGGCATTGCAACAGAGTAGATACACTCCAGGACATTATATGCATGTTGTACCCATATCACAGGCCAAGTTAGAGCAAGGACCTTGTGGGCTGAAGAGGATTCATCATCTTTCTGCAAGTCTACTGAAGAACTGCCTTTACATGTTCCATCATATTGGATATCATTAACATCAAGTTTATTGGCCTTTACATTACTCCGTGAGGTTCTTGTGGATATATCAGTGTGTGCAATTATATCTGGCATGCATGGAAGACAACTAGTAGTTAGATTTATGTAATGAGTGCCTGTAGGAGACGACATAAATAGTAGGAATGGGGTTAACTAGCAGCAACAGGTCTCATAAACTAAAGGGGGAACACAGATGAAAGCTACAGAATATGTATCGTTTGTACTCGAGATTAACTAGATGGCACACAAAAGTATTAAAGAACAACATAGGTAATACTAGAAGTGGTATAATACTATAATCACCAGCCTGTGGGATAGCGTTGGCTGATGGATGATAACTATGGAACAACGTTACCTAAAGAACAAGTATCTAGCTGAACAATGGAACATCATTAACTCCTGAACAAGACCCGTAAGAGATCAGCATGAATATATAGTGAAATGTGATGATCTATTTTCCATGCTTACATGAATAACAAAGCCATAAATGTTGCACACAAGTAAGATGAGGGTACAACCTATCTAGCTGCCATCCATAGGAGTGAGCATCATGTGCTGACTTGTAGATGGCCCTGCAGTTGTTGCGGCTGTCCATGTCGGGCACGCGCATTTGATGCAGGGAACTGTTGAGTGGGGACTATATCTCCCTTCTGGTGTATGCTTCCCTTGTTGGAGCAGCTGCGGTGAGTCGGAAGACGGTGTGTCTGAAGATGCAAATAACGCATAATGTTAAGAACGACATATCTCTTTGATCTGAAGAAATACATTAAGAGATCTACAGCAAGGTACGAGAGTGGTCACACGTCTGCTGACTGAAGACTAAATTGTGGTCACACGATTTTATTTTATTTTGGTATTGTCCGATCTACCCCGGATGTCTTGATGGCCGTCTTGTGCCTCCCAGCTGACACTGTTCAGAATCTTTCCTGAAGAGCCAGCGACCAACGGCAGAGCAGCCTGCCTCCGCCGTTCGTGGCCCCGGCCAAAACCCCGCTCCCCGCCCCACCGCACAACCGTGGTTGCGCCGGCCCCGGGCCAATCCACAAAGACTCCCCGTCATCCAGATCCGGCGGCGGCTGTACCTTGAACCCATGCAAATCTAAAAGATAGCCATCTAAGCGCTGCTTCCACGGCGAACTTGCGGCCCCACACCCTTACGTTAGACACCAGCCAACCGGCAGCCTAGGAGCTCCGCCGCCTCGAGGGGTGCTGCTTCCCATTGGGAATCGATTGGCCCAGAATATAAAATTCAGACAACTGACGCCTAAATAAAGTGATTTGAGATGAGGGTGCGACCTATCTGGCGGCATGGTGAAGTAGGCAGCTCCAGCTAACGAGTCAGCGAGGCCGGCGCGGTTGCGGTGGCGACCGGCGGCAGGGAAAGAGGGATGTCGCGACGGTAGGTCTCCAACGTATCTATAATTTTTGATTGCTCCATGCTATATTATCTACTGTTTCAAGCAACATTGGGCTTTATTTTCCACTTTTATATTATTTTTGGGACTAACCTATTAACCGGAGGCCCAGCCCAGATTTGTTGTTTTATGCCCATTTCAGTGTTTCGAGGAAAAGGAATATCAGACGGAGTCAAAATGGAACGAAATCAACAGGAGAAGTTATTTTTGGAAGGAAAGCAACCCAGGGAACTTGGAGTGCACGTCAGGGGAGATACTTGCTTCCCACGAGGGTGGGGGGCGCGCCCACCCCCCCGGGCGCGCCCCCTGCCTTGTGGGGCCCCCGTAGCTCCTCCGACATACCCCCTGCACCCATATATACTCTCGTACCCTAAAACTTTCAGAACGGAGATTAGATCAGAAGTTCCACCGCCACAAGCCTCTGTAGCCACGAAAAACCAATCGGGGCCCTCTCCGGCACCCTGCCGGAGGGGGCCATCATCACCGGTGGCCATGGAGGAGTATCCCGGAGGGGTATTCATCACCATGAAGGCCAAGGACCAGAAGGTGGAGGCCATGGAGGAAGAAGCACAAGGGGGAGAACCTCTCCTCCTCTCTTCCGGTGGCGCCGGAGTGCCATCGGGAGGGGAATCATCGCCTCGGTGTTCGTCTTCATCAACATCACCATCATCATCACCATCCTCATCTCTTTTACGCGGTCCACTCTCCCGCACCCTGCTATAATCCCCTACTTGAACATGGTGCTTTATGCCACATATTATGATCCAATGATGTGTTGCCATCCTATGATGTTGAGTAGATATCTTTTGTCTTTCGGTTGATTGATGATCTAGATTGGTATGAGTTGTATGTTTTACTTTCGTGCTGTCCTATGGTGCCCTCCGTGTCACGCAAGCATGAGGGGTTCCCACTGTAGGGTGTTGCAATACGTTCATGATTCGCTTATAGTGGGTTGCTGAGTGAACAGAAGCACAAACCCAAGTAAGAGGGATTGTTGCGTATGGGAACAAAGAGGACTTGATTCTTTAATGCTATGGCTGGATTTTACCTTAATGATCTTTAGTAGTTGCGGATGCTTGCTAGAGTTCCAATCATAAGTGCATATGATCCAAGTAGAGAAAGTATGTTAGCTTATGCCTCTCCCTCATATGAAACTGCAATGACGACTATTGGTCTTGTTGACAATTGCCTAGGACAATTCCGCACACAGATCCACCATTATCCCACACTTGCTATTTATATTATTTAGTATTATATTCTAAATTTATGATAACAACACCTACTTTTATGTATTAGCTCTCCGATATCATACAAAGTTATCCTCTTCATGCCCACAACGAAGTTTTATTTCTTGTTGGTAGTTGGAAGCAAACGTCCGGTACACGTAGAGTCGTATTAGTGGCAGATAGGGCTTGAGAGAATATTGATCTTACCTTTAGCTCCTTGTGGGTTCGACACTCCATACTTATCACTTCCACCGTTGGAAAGTGCTACGATGATTCCTTGCACTTGGGGATTATCAAGCTCTTTTCTGGCGCCGTTGCCGGGGAGCAATAGCGTGGGATTGATATTCTCGTGTGTGCTTGTTTGCTTTCTTCACTAAGTAGATTTTTTTCCTTTTTGTTTCTGTTTAGTTGAGGGTGAAACATACAAAAAAAATTAAAATGAAAATACAAAAAAATATTACTTGCCTCTCATGCCTAAAAAGTTTTTCAAAAAGAGATGTGATTGGAAGGTTTTGCATTGAAGAAGTGAGGGTCAACCTTGAGCACTTGTGCTCATGCTCACGGAAACAATTTAGACTTTTTCATGGAAGTTTCTCTTTAAATAATTATCCCCTTGTATATATTCCTTCTATTACAAAAACAATATGCCAACCTTTGGTTTTAGGATGATTAGATTGCTTGTTTGCTTTGTGCAAAAGAAAAACAGAAACTTTGGCTGTAGTGCATGAATTTACATTTTTAACTGGAAAAGTCAAATGGTTCTGAATCATTTTGCACATTAATTCTGTAAAAAAATTCAAGTTGTCAAATTTAGTTTATAATTTTAGGAGTTACAGAAGTTTGCCAAACTTTCAGATTACTACAGACTGTTCTGTTTTTAACAGATTCTGTTTTGCATGTGTTGTTTGCTTATTTCAATGAATCTATGAGTAGTATCGGAAGGTATGAACCATAGAGAAGTTGGAATACAGTAGATTTAACATCAATACAAATAAATAATGAGTTCATTACAGTACCTTAAAGTGGTAGTTTGCTTTATTACACTAACGGATCTCACAAGTTTTTGTTTAAGTTTTTGTGAATGAAGTGTTTGAAGAACGAGGAGTTACCAATGTGAGAAGAATAAAGAGAGACAAGAGTTCAAGCTTGGGGATTCCCAAGGAACCCCAAGTAAGTATTTCAAAGGATACTCAAGCATCTAAGCTTGGGGATGCCCCGGTTGGCATCCCTTCTTTCTTCTTCAACAAATATCGGTATACCTCGGTTTTTGTTTTGTTCACATGATTTGTGTCCTTTGTGTTTTTCCTTTTCTTCAAGAACCGTGCTAACAAGAGATAGACCTTCATTGATTTATAGAATACTTCATGTGCTTCACTTAAATCTTTTTAAGTATGATCTTATAGAATTGCTCTTCATGCTTCACTTAAATCCTTTGAGTATGGTTTTATAGAATGCTTCATGTGCTTCACTTATACATTTTGAGCTTGGATATTCGTCAGTTGTAGAATGATCGATGAACTTCACTTATACCTTTTGGAGTATGAATAATACTATCATTTAAAGTGGGTTTGGAAGAGTGTCAACTTTAGGAATTAGTGATCCCACTATTTTGGAAGATATTGAATCTTAGTGTGATATTTATGAAGGTGGATTTGGAAGAGTGTCAACTTTAGTTAGTAATGATTCCACTATTTCGGAAGAGGTTCAAATTGAGTATGAGAACAAAGTTGTTATCGATGATTCTACTAAAAAATATTATGAGGGAGGAATACGTGCTTGTAGGAGTTGCAATAATATTAAGTTTTCTCCCTATGTGCTTAAAGCTTTGAAAGTTATGCTTGTTTTGCCTTCCTATGCTAGTTGATTGTTGTTCTTATAAATTGTGTCCTCACAAAATCCCTAGGCATAGGAAGTGTGTTATATTTAAATGTGCTAGTCATATTCTTCAAGATGCTCTCATTGTGCTTTAATTCCTATCTTTTATGTGCGCATCATTGAAATCATCATGCCTAGCTAAAAGGCATTAAAGAAAAGCGCTTGTTGGGAGACAACCCAACATTTACCCTTACTGTTTTTGTGTGTATACATGATTAAGATACTGTAGTAATCATGTTTTATAGCTTCTGTTTCAATAAAGTGCCAAGTAAGACCTTTGGGAAGACTTGGGTGAAGGTTAAAGTGATCTTGCTGTAAAAAAACAGAAACTTTGCGCTCACGAGAATAGATGTCATTTTTTTTACAGAAGAGTGCTTTTGAGTTGATTCTTTTTGAAGAAGATTAATAGACAAATTCCCCACGTCCACCAACTTATTTAATAATTTTTGGAGTACCAGAAGTATGGTTATTGTTCAGATCATTACAGACTGTTCTGTTTCTGACAGATTCTGTTTTCATTGCATAGTTTGCTTGTTTGCTAGTTTCTATGACTTATATTTCTCAATATAAATTGTAGAAATGATATGGTACAGTAGGCATTGTGTGAGAATAATTTTGAACCTTGTCTTTGAGAGTACCCAAGTTCATGGTTTACTCTTTATCATACTAACCTATCTCACGAAGTTTGGATGAGTTTTGTGTGATTGAAGTTTTCAAGTTTTGGGTAAGATATCGATATGAGGAGAATAATGAGTGGAAGGACCCTAAGCTTGGGGATGCCCGAGGCACCCCAAGGTAATATTCAAGGAAGACTGAAGCGCCTAAGCTTGGGGATGCCCCGGAAGGCATCCCCTCTTTCGTCTTCAAAACTATCGGTACACCTTACTCGGAGCTATATTTTTATTCGTCACATGATATGTGTTTTACTTGGAGCGTCATTTTATTTTGTCAGTATTTGCTTGCTGTTATTTAGAATAATTTTTTGCATCTTTAGTTTCAATAAAAATGTCAAGGATAGCCTTTACCATGCTTATTTTGCTAGTATACATGTTGCTGTTTGAAAACAGAAAGTTTACCGCTGTTGCAAAAATTCCCTAGAAAAGTCAGAGCATGATATAATGTTGAAACCTTTTACATAATGAGATCTGATAAATATAATACAGTGGGAATTTTCTTTCATAGTTTTTGGAGTTAGGGAAGTATTTATACTCTTGCATTCTTTACAGACTATAATGTTTTGGCAGATTGCTGTTATGGTTGCATTGTTTGCATATGTTTGCTTGTTTAATGATTCTATTTGAGGATAGGAGTGTTAAATATGTAGATGCATTTAGTATGCAATGTTGAATAATAATTTTACTAATTTGTTACAGTAGAAAATGATAAGGTTTTGCATTGGTTAATACTAACCTATCTCATGAGTTCTTGTTGAGTTTGGTGTGTATGCAGCTTTTGAGATTTAGGAAACCGACGTATAAAAGGAATTAAGGAGACACAAAAGCTCAAGTTTGGGGATGCCCAAGGCACCCCAAGACATTATTTCAAGAAGTCTCAAGCATATAAGTTTGGGGATGCCCCGGTAGGCATCCCACCTTTTCTCTTCAACAACTATCGGCTAGTATCGGTTGAACCTAAGTTTTTGCTTCTTCACATGAGTTGTGCTATCCTTGGAATGTCAATTTATTTTGTTTTGCTTGTTGTTTGAATAAAATCATTGGATCTGAAATATTGAATGAAAAAGAATCCTCCCATGGCTAGTTAATAATTATTTGCCTACTCAGTGCCCTTCACCCATATCTTTTGGAGTAGTTTGTCCTTTACTCTTGTGCTTCACGTATATCCTATGAGTAAATGGGGAATGAATTGAATGTCATAAATCTGAATTTTTATATGTTTCATATGCTTATAACTTGGTTAGTGATGACTTCACACATAGAAAGTATGAGGCATAAAAGTTGTTGAGAGTTGGCAACCGTAGTTTTGGTCATCGTTGCAATTAATTGGAAGTAATAAGGAAAGAGAGGTTCACATAAAAATATATTATCTTGGACATCTTTTATGATTGTGAAGCACTCATTAAGTATGACATGCTAAAAGAGTTGACGTTGGACAAGGAAGACAATGTAATGGTTTATGTTTTCCGACATCTCAGTTAAAGTATATTGTCATTGACCTTCCAAACATGTTGAGCTTGCCTTTCCCCCTCATGCTAGCCAAATTCTCAGCACTAAGTAGAAATACTACGTGTGCTTCAAAATACCCTTAAACCCGTTTTGCCATGAGAGTCCACCATATCTACCAATGGATTGAGTAAGATCCTTCAAGTAAGTTGTCATCGGTGCAAGCAATAAAAATTGTTCTCTAAATATGCATGAATTATTAGTGCAGAGAAAATAAACTTTGTACGAACTTGTTGTGGAAGTAATAAAAGCGACGGACTGCATAATAAAGGTCCACATACAAGGGGCAATATAAAGTGACGTTCTTTTGCATTAAGATTTTGTGCATCAACCCTAAACGTGCATGACAACCTCAGCTTCCCTCTGCGAAGGGCCTATCTTTTACTTTATGTTTTTACTTTATGTTTGAGTCAAGGTGATCCTCACCATTCCCTTTTTCATTTTATCCTTTGGCAAGCTCCTTGTGTTTGAAAGATCATGATATATATATCCAATTGGATGTAAGTTAGCATGGCCTATTATTGTTGACATCAACTAAAGGTGAATATGTTGGGAGGCAACACAATAAGCCCCTATCTTTCTCAGTGTCCGGCTGAAACTCCATGACCACAAGTATTGCGTGAGTGTTAGCAATTGTAGAAGACTATATGATAGTTGAGTATGTGGACTTGCTGAAAAGCTCTATTCTTGACTCTTTCTGATGTTATGATAAATTGCAATTGCTTCAATGACTGAGATTATAGTTTGTTAGTTCTCAATGAAGTTTCTGAACCATGCTTGACATTGTGAATAGATTGTTACTTGATCATGAAAAGTTTTATGAGATAAGCTGCTATTATGACACATATTGATGCTAGAAAAAGTGATTAGAATTATCATTGCTCAAACTTAAGCACTTACTAGCACTCCGCATCAAAAATTATTTTTTATCATTTACCTACTCGAGGACGAGCAGGAATTAAGCTTGGGGATGCCTGATACGCCTCCAACGTATCTATAATTTTTGATTTCTACATGCTATATTATCTACTGTTTCGAGCAACATTGGGCTTTATTTTCCACTTTTATATTATTTTTGGGACTAACCTATTAACCGGAGGCCCAGCCCAGATTTGCTGTTTTATGCCAATTTCAGTGTTTCGAGGAAAAGGAATATCAGACGGAGTCAAAACGGAACGAAATCAACTGGAGAACTTATTTTTGGAAGGAAAGCAACCCAGGGAAATTGGAGTGCACGTCAGGGGAGATATGGGCTGCCCACGAGGGTGGGGGGCGCGCCCACACCCCCCCCGGGCGCGCCCCCTGCCTCGTGGGGCCCCCGTAGCTCCTCCGACGTACCCCCTGCACCCATATATAATCTCGTACCCTAAAACTTCCAGAACGGAGATTAGATAAGAAGTTCCGCCGCCACAAGCCTCTGTAGCCACAAAAAACCAATCGGGGCCCTCTTCGGCACCCTGCCGGAGGGGGCCATCATCACCGATGGCCATGGAGGAGTATCCCGGAGGGGTCTTCATCACCATGAAGGCCAAGGACCAGAAGGTGGAGGCCATGGAGGAATAAGCACAAGGGGGAGAACCTCTCCTCCTCTCTTCCGGTGGCGCCGGAGTGCCATCGGGAGGGGAATCATCGCCTCGGTGATCGTCTTCATCAACATCACCGTCATCATCACCATCCTCATCTCTTTTAGGCGGTCCACTCTCCTGCACCCCGCTGTAATCCCCTACTTGAACATGGTGCTTTATGCCACATATTATGATCCAATGATGTGTTTCCATCCTATGATGTTTTGAGTAGATATCTTTTGTCTTTGGGTTGATTGATGATCTAGATTGGTATGAGTTTTATGTTTTACTTTGGTGCTGTCCTATGGTGCCCTCCATGTCGCGCAAGCATGAGGGGTTCCTGCTGTAGGGTGTTGCAATACGTTCATGATTCACTTATAGTGGGTTGGTGAGTGAACAGAAGCACAAACCCGAGTAAGATGATTGTTGCGTATGGGAACAAAGAGGACTTGATGCTTTAATGCTATGGTTGGGTTTTACCTTAATGATCTTTAGTAGTTGCAGATGCTTGCTAGAGTTCCAATCATAAGTGCATATGATCCAAGTAGACAAAGTATGTCATCTTATGCCTCTCCCTCATATGAAACTGCAATGGCGACTATTGGTCTTGTTGACAATTGCCTAGGACAATTCCGCAAACCGATCCACCATTATTCCACACTCGCTATTTATATTATTTAGTCTTATATTCTAACTTTATGATAACAGCACCTACTTTTATGTATTAGCTCTCTGATATCATACAAAGTTATCCTCTTCATGCCCACAACGAAGTTTTATTTCTTGTTGCTAGTTGGAAGCAAACATCTGGTACACGTAGAGTCGTATTAGTGGCAGATAGGGCTTGAGAGAATATTGATCTTACCTTTAGCTCCTTGTGGGTTCGACACTCCATACTTATCACTTCCACCTTTGGAAAGTGCTACGATGATTCCTTGCACTTGGGGATTAATGGACAACATCTCTGGCATTAGGGAGGAGGGCGGCTGTGAAATTGGTGCGGTGGGTGGCGCCATAGAGGTCGGGCTGAGGTTTCGCGGCTCAGGAGAAGGGAGCTTCCTGGGGAGAAGGTGATTTGGCGCCCACGAGGTATGAATGGGGGCGGGCAGGGGTGGGGGGATTGGGAGGGGAGTGCAACCATGTCTTACGGACGCATTTGCCTGAAATGTGAAGGGGAGTTACAGTTCTACCCTTGCCTATAGGCTTCTCGGCTTGGGTCTGTGTACTGAGGGTCGGGGATTGTAGAGTAACTTTACTTCTCCCCAAATAGTGGGCGGGAGCGATTTCGGGCGAGGAGGGCATGCTTTGAACTATAGTGGGCCAGAGCGATTTCAGGCTAGGAGAGCGTGTTTTGAAATAGTGGGCGCGAGCTATTTCGGGCGAGGAGAGCATCTTTTGCCGACCATGGTTTATGAATTATTCGGCACATGTCATTTTGGCCGAGGAGAAGGCGCGCTTGGATGAAGTTACGAACCTACCCTCGATGTACAACGGGCCAATTGATGCGTGTCCCACATAGGACGGTAATTTCGCGTCTCCCATTTATTTGCTCTGGCGAATTCTACCGAGCAGAGAGGATGTTTAACGGTTCGTTCAAGTTTTGGGAGAACGAGCATCCACGTCTACCTTACCAAGTCGATTCGAATCAAATTTTGAAATATTAGCTTGCCACTTCTTTTTTAGATGGAGAGATGATGCTCGGGAGTAATGTGTTTTTACATGCTCGTTGCTAGTGATTTACTATATGACAAATAGTTGACCCACTCAAAAATGCGAATCAAACCCAAAATGAAATATCTCGATTCAATGAAATAGCTCGCTCAGTAGGTCAAAATAGTGAACTAAATCAAAATTGAACACCTCAATCGAGTAGCATGTTGTACAGTATTATAGTACTCCATGAACATGTTGAAAGTCAAATTAATGAACTTGTTTGATATACGCATATATCCGTTCATGTATGGATTGGAGACAACATGTTCTCCAATTTAAATATTTGAATGCAAGTTTATATCGAAACATGGTTTATATCAGTCTTTGATGCATAAAACGCGACCTCCCCCTCTCCCGGACTCCTGTTCTCTCTCTCTCTCTCTCTCTCTCTCTCTCTCCGACAATCTTCAATTCTGTCGCACGCATCCGACACAAAAACCTTGTTGGTCCCTCTCCCTTTCTCTCCATCTCTCTCTCTCTCTCTCTCTCTCTCTCTCTCTCTCTCTTTGTGTGTGTTTGTGTGTGTTGAGGGGGGTGGTCTTTCTAGTTCGCATGCATATATACACCATCTCTAGGTCTCTCTCGCACACTATGTATGATACTCTAGCTAGTCCAAGCTAGATATCTTGGGTGCACTCATCATACGCACGCAAATTCCTTGGCTCTTTGCCCGTAACTCTCTCATGCACTACTCTGTCGTCTCGGAGCTCTTCCCCCCTCTCTCAAACTCTCCATCCACCTGGGTGACACATACACATGCATATCTCACTCGCACTCGATAGGCCCATCTAAAACTCTATCTCTCTCCCTCGTTCTCTCTCCATCTCACACGCACACACACACAATCTCATGCCCAGCTAGCCAAGTATGATGGTCTCTCACTCAATTGTAGGCACACGCAGTCCCCCCTATATGTATATGACTAGCTAATCTTAGTCTCCATCACAAACATGTGCATGGTCTATCTCGATTTCTCTCGGGGCATCTTTCTCTCGCGCACGCACTCCCTCGACCCCCCACCCATATAGTCCCCTCACAATCTCGAGGGGATCTCTCTATCACAAACACACCCTCTCTCCCTCCCCAAGCGTCCATGCCATCCATGTGTCCCTCTCGACCTTTGTTCCTTGTTGGCTAGACGTCTATCGGACATGTGCTACAGGGGTGTCTCTCTCCGTTGCAAACAATCACACACTAGCTATCTTCATGTATCTTCTCACCTCGCTTTTCCATCTCGGAGATGCATGCGTGATATGTTCGCATAAGAAACGAAAAAACACACACTCTCTCTAATTTATCATTTGTTGTCACTTTCTCTTTCACACACATACTCTTTTTGCACACTTACACATTCTCCTTCACACACACTTGATTTGTCTCGACTGAGGCACTCTCCTCGGTCCATAGCATATAGATTTATTGAAAAGTCAAACATCACAAAGTTTGACCATGTATGTGGAGAAAAAGAATTACATCTAGTATGACAAACATATACCATTAGATTCACCATGAGATGTAGTTTTGTATGATGTATCTTTGGTATTGTAGATATAAATAACATTTGCGTAAACCTGATCAAAGTTTCCAAAGTTTGACTTCTAAAAAATTTACATGCACTGCATTATCGAGCGGATGGAATATCTCTTTCCCCCTCTCAGCTATCTGACGCACCAGTTAGCCTTATCGGGGCTCCTCAATCTCTCTCAAACTTTATTGGTCAGTTTGGTTCATGACCTGACCCTCATGCCTTGATGGCCGTTACTCCCTGGTGTGGACGTGATATGTAAACCATTTCTGCCTGGCCAGGCTTGTGTGGTGTTGACGCGTTTGGTTCATGCCTGGGCCAGGCAAAGCATCAACATCCCATCAATCAATCCATGCATCAATTATTTAATGCTAATATCCATCCATGTTGTTGTTAGCCTCGTGGCCACACGACCAGGCACGGCCAGGCGTTCGAAATCGGTCGCCTGGGCCAGGCTACTTGAAGTGTCTGGAGTTCAGCCAGGCTAATTAAAGTGCAAGGGAACCCAGGCCAGGCGGGCTTTCTTTTTCACAGGGTAGCAACCAAACAAGCGTGCATGAAATCCAGCCACAACCCCACGCCAGGCAAAAGATGCTCAGGATGCAAGACAAACTGACCTTGTATCTCCCTGGTTCACACATACACATGTCTCGCTCGCGCTATACATATAGACCCATCACTACTGGAATCAGCTACTTTGCCATCTGCCAGTTCTTTGCCGTCCGCTAGCGGACCGCAAAGAAGCTCCTTGCCATCAGCTTCCAAAAAGCGGACGGCAAAGAACTGGCTGATGGCAAAGACCAAGTTTGCCATCAGCCAGTTCTTTGCCGTCTGCTAGCGGACGGCAAAGATTCTTTGCCGTCGGCTAGCGGACGACAAAGAGGGAGGGGCCCCACTGACGAGCTGCAAAAAAAAACCTAACGGGCCCC
>NC_041391.1:411154892-411191632 GCF_002162155.2 Triticum dicoccoides | reverse complement strand
CACCACACCCCGACCCCGAAACAACACCCCGACACCGACACGGCACTACCCCGACATCGACACGACACCCCGACCCCCCGACCCCGAAACAGCACCCCGACCCCGACACGGGACCCCGACACCGACAGGACACCCCGACCACCGACACCTCCCGAAAAGGTGTTCTTTGGCCTTCTAGAGGCCGACGGGGTCATATATTTGTGAATTATTAGTTAGGTCATATATTTTTATGTTGTACTTAATGATGATACACTTAAGTGATACACATATTATTATTCATGTCGGTCTTTTTTTATGTTGTACTAATTTCGTTTACTGTTTGTCATGGCAGGTGTTGAAAGATGGTGGGCGCTGGTCGGGAGCGTGGTCTGAGGTCTTCCATTCCAGACGCACCTCTCCGCCAAGCGTTGCTGGACAGTATGGCCACACCGCCGGGCCCCTCTTCGTCGACCGCGGTGCCCAGCAGGGGACGAGGTAGGAAGAGAGGAGGTGGGGCACGTGGTCGTGGGAGAGGAGGTAGGCTGACTGCTACGGCGCCTTCCTCGCCGCCACCCCCAGTTGTTTCACCCGAGCACGTGACTGCTAGGGTGGACTCGTCCGAGGAGGAGGCTACACGGACTCCGGTCCACGAGCCTCCGGTCCACGGGTCTTGGGCCCACAAGCCTCGGGTCGACTGGCCTTCGGCCCACGAGAGTTCGGCCCACGTGACCCTGGAGGAGCACATGTCCGGATGGGGTACCTGGCCGGATCAGCCCGAGGAGCCGAGTGGCCATGCTGATGATGGCGGGGAGCCGACTGATCTTGAGGAGGAGGGGGGCACCGTCTACCAGCGTGGTGCTACACTGCTCCCGTCCGTGCCGGTGACCCGCGAGCAGAGGTGGTTGATTTTCCCTGATGGGGAGAGGTACGTAAGTGCATTTAATATTTTTGTACCTTGTGCATTCATGTTTTTTCAAATAACTAATGCGTTGGCCTTGTCATGCTGCAGGGGTTGGGACCACCATCATAGTGTCCGCCGGCCCAACTCCGTCCTTGGAGTTCTTTGCCGGCAAAACTTCCCGGGGTTTGTCACGTTGCCTGGTGAGGGTCGGCTTCCAGAGCTTGGATTGAGCTGGGAACACTACGTGGCTGCCCCGGCCCCGCCGGATGAGATTATCGACGGTGTCGTGTGCGACACGAGGGCAGACATGGTGATCAGAAAGTTCTGGGTAATTTCTCCTTTACACATTTAAAAATCTTTAACTAGCTAGTTATTAATTGTACTAATCAATATTGTCTCATTTGATTGCAGACATTCTACAGGTGTGAGGAGGGATACGATGAGGACGCGGCACATGTTATCGAGAACGTCTGCAAGCGCCTACTCCAGAACTTACGGCACGAGGCTTGGGTGCAGGCTGTTCGAGACTACTACGCCTTGCGTGGTATCAAGAAGACCAAGCCGGCGTGCCGCGATAAGTTCCTGAGTAAGGATCAGTACATGAAGGTAATTCTTAAGGCCTTCTCTACTTAAGTTCCTTCATTTAGTAATTCTTAGCCGTAGCGCTCAAGTTTCTATTTGCTAACTTAGGCGCCTCCGAGATGGTGTGCGGATCGGATGGATTGTTGGGAGGTGTTGGTCGATGAGTGGTGCTCAAAACAATGGCTAGCCCTCCACAACGAGGCCAAGGACAAACGTGCCCAAATGGAAGGTGTGCCACACCATCAAGGCAGCTCCAACTTATATCAGTTCGGGCGCAACTGGGTATGTGGTTTGCTTCATGATTCATGCAATTCATTCATCATGCTAGCTTGAGCCCTTTAATTACTAATTTTCATTGTTTCTCTCTTTCAGGCACGCTACAATAAGGCGGATAAGGTGCCAGAGGTGTACGACCTGTATGCCATGGCCCACACTGCCTCTTTCAAGAAAGTCAAGGCTTTCTCTCAGTCTGACCTCGATGATGCAAACAACTTCACCAACATCTCCTCCCACAACAAGCTCGTGAGATATAGAGATGAGGGGAAGGCGAGGAAAGGGGAGGACTTTAACCCGAGCCAGGGTCCCAGTGATCCAGAGCTGTTGATGATATCTGGTGGCGGGAGGTCCCATGGCTCCATAGCCATTGGAGATGGAGTTATCCATTGTCCTAGCACTCTCCCGGAGATCAAGGCGCGCCAGTCGAGCTCCGCTCCTGAGATAAGGCCTCATGAACGGCCAATGCAACTCGCCATCAAGGTTAGTGATACATACTCAGTTATCTTTCTCCATTACATTGTGTGCGCTTCCATCAATGATTACAAATGGTCATGTGAGTGGTGTTGCAGGCTGCTATACAGAGTGAGAGAGATAGAATGGAGAAACTTCTAGCGGAGGCGGCGGAGAGGCAGCGGGAGTTGGAGGAGAGGACGACAAAGATGATGGAGGAGGAGAGGGCACGGAATGACATGCAGGCAAGGGCCATGTACGAGCTCCTTGTGGTAAGTTTCTTCTGCAGATTAGCCAAAACATTCATGTAGTGTTTGTCTCATTACTAACTAGTATGACTGAGTCGTCAAAACCAAATGTGCAGTCTGTGTGCGAGAAGACAGGTCAGACCGCTCCGCCGATGCCAGTGATTGCTCCTGGGACCACGGTGAGTTTTATTTGAATGGACATTACTTGCTAGTCTTAACATTTGAGTGTCATCATGCTAACAAGACATTGGAAATGATCTTTGGTGCAGCGTAACTCCAGACAAGCATCGCACGATCCTTCTCCAGCTACCGACACGAGCCACCCCGCTCCTAGACCTCCTGGATCTTGGTAAGTTTATCTAGTGTTTTGCTTAACACATGCATAAAGACCTAGACTTAGCTTTATTTCCACCAATGCTTACCATAATGACCTAGACTTAGCTTCTTCTCCTCCAAAATGACTTAATAAGCTTACTGACCTCCAAAACCATCCATTTTACCTAAGTTAGCTCTAAAACGATCTAGACTTAGCTTACTTATGTCAAAAATTGCATAATTAGCTTAGTTAGCTCATAGACGATCCATTTTACCTAAGTTAGTTCTAAAATGACCCATTTTACCTAGGTTAGCTTATAAATGATCCAGTTCATCCAAGTTAGCTCAAAAATGACCCATTTTACCTAGATTAGCTCCTAAATGATCCATTTTACCTATGTTAGCTTTAAAATGACCCATTTCACCTAGGTTAACTCCAAAATGACCCATCTTACCTAGGTTATCTCATAAACGATCCATTTCAACTAATTTAGCTCATAAACGATCCATTTCACCAAGTTAGCTAAAAAACGATCCATTTCACCTAAATTAGCTCTTAAATGATCCATTTCACCTAAGTTAGCTCAAAAAGATCCATTTCAACTAAATTAGCTCATAAATGATCCATTTCACCCAAGTTAGCTAAAAAACGATCCATTTCAACTAAGTTAGCTCATAAATGATCCATTTCACCTAAGTTAGCTAAAAACCGATCCATTTCACCTTAGTTACCTAAAAAACGATCCATTTGACCTTAGTTAGCTCATAAACGACCCATTTCAACTAAGTTAGCTCATAAATGATCCATTTCACCTTAGCTAGCTCATAAACGACCCATTTCAACTTAGTTAGCTCATATATGATCCATTTCACGTAAGTTAGCTCATAAATGATATACTCTTCTTGTTCTAGTCTTCTTCTTGTTCTACTCTTCTTGTTCTAGTCTTCTTCTTGTTCTACTCTTCTTGTTCTAACTTTCTTATTTTTCATTTTGCAGATTTCATTCACTTGACGAAAGCTTGCATAGATGGAGTGCTCCTTATCCCTTTCTCTGTTTCTTTTGTATCGTTGAACTATGCATGTATCGTTGGATGAAACTGTTGCAATATATATGGTTGGATGCCTCTATGTTGAACTTGTTATGTATGATGGAACTATGCATGTAATATATATGGTTGGATGATGAAGTTATGTGTTGGATATCTTATATGTTTGCTCTGTAATGGCCTTTTGAAATATATCTATATATGTCATATATATTTGTGTTGAAAATTGTTGGATTTAATAAAAAACAGATAAAAGAGCCAATATGCAGGCTCTTTGCCGTCTGCCACCGACGGCAACGGGCTATTTGCCGTCTGCCGCGGACAGCAAAGAAGACACGTGGCATCTAGCTGTGCTTCCTGGGAGCTGACCCATTTGGTCAGTTTGCCTACAGTGGCAGACGACAAAGACTTTGCCATCAGTGGCAGACGGCAAAGAACCTGCCATGTAGTAACGTGTAGATGACATCATACGGCGGACGGCAAAGACACTAGAAATTTTGCCGTCAGCGGCGGAGGGCAAAGGCCTGCCGTTAGCCACTTAACGGACTGACAGCGCAATTATTGCCGTCCGCTCTCTTTGCCGTCCGCCGCAGACGGCAAAGGGCCTTTGCCGTCAGCCGCCAGGAAGCAGACAGCAAAGTAGCTGTTTACCGTAGCCTACTTTGCCGGAGCCTTTTGCCGTCCGCGGCTGACGGCAAAGGCCTTTGCCGTCCGCCGTTCATGCCTTTGCCGTCCGCCGTGGCAGACGGCAAAGTAGCGGATTCCTCTAGTGCATCCAACACTCACCGCCCTTGTTCTCTCTCCATGTGACACACCCCCCAAGTACCATAATCCCTCACTCCATCATAGGCGCAAGCACTCCCCCCTCCCAAGTATGATTATCTCTTACTAGCCATCAGGAACACACGTATTGTCTCCTTCCATCCATACGTCTATCTCGATATCTCTTGGGGCATCTTCTATCGTGCACACCCCTTGTCACTCGATCTCCCACCCATGTAGTCCCATCACGATCTCCAGGGAATCTCTCTATGACAAACATACACTCTCTCCTCCCCATGTCTGCATTTTCTTCATACGTCTGTCTCGACCTCTCTCCCTTGTTTGTCAGACCCCTCTTGGCCATGTGCTACGGGTCTTGCTCTCTCGGTTCCAAACAACCACACACTATCTCCTCACCTTGCCGCCGTTGTCTAAGATGCATGTGTGATATGTTTGCATAAGACACGCATGCTTTTTCTCTACTTTTGTCGTGTGTTGTCCATGTCTCTTTCACACACGCACACACACTTTTTTCACTCACTCTCTCTCTATCTCTCTCTAGTTAGGGACTTTGTGACGTCCATAAGCATATGGATGTTTTGAAAAGTCAAACCTCAAAAAAGTTTGACTAGGTTTATGTGGAGAAAAACATTTACATCTGGAACGATCATTAGATTCATCACAACATGTACTTACTTCATACTACTCCCTCTGTCCCATAATGTAAGACGTTTTTTGGCACTAGTATAGTGTCAAAAAACGTCTTACCTAATGGGATGGAGGGAGTATCATTTATCTTTGGTATTGTAGATATAAGTAATATCTTTATAAACTTGGTCAAAGTTTCAAAAGTTTGACTTACAAAAATTTTGGAACTACATTATCAAACGGAGGGAGTAGCTCTTTCTCTCTCTCTGCTATCTCTCACAGGCCTCCCCTCTCACTCGAACTCTCTATACCGACGGATTATATGCTCACTGTGTTAGCGTATAAATTCGTATATTGTTTAGTTGACCGGTCAACCAATCCACATGCTTCCTTGTCAGCTCGTGTTCTGTATCTTCGTGTGGTGGCCCATGTGGCAGTGGGTGAAAATAAGTAAACTAGAGGCCCATCTGACACGCGGTGAAGTAAACAAAGTTGAAACCACTCGGGGTAACACCCCGCACGCTAGTAAATTGAGGGCGCATTGAGGACAAACTTCTTGCGCGCGAAGGACACACTCGTGCACAATTCACCACTGCACGACGGCATGCACAGAAGGACGCACTCGCGCACACCCAGCACACAACACACACCAGCACACGTGTACACTGGCGTCGCCACTGGTTGAGATGGACGGCGAGGCAGCCAACAAGCAGAGGAGACTCGAGCCAAAACCGCATCCGGCGAGCCTGGATTTCATCAGCAGCCTCCCCGATGACATGTTGCTCTTCATCATCGGCCTCGTCCCCACCAAATTTGCCGTGCAGACCGCCCTGCTCTCCCAGCGGTGGCGCCCCCTCTGGCACTGCATCCCCCTCAACCTCACCGTCGACAGCTGCCTCTGCGACAGGGATTGCAAACGCATGGCTGCAGTCTCCAAGATCCTTTCATCGCACCCTGGGCCAGCCAGACGCCTTGACATCCGCATGTTCAGTACCAACTGCAAGGTCCAACCCAAGTTCGACGAGTGGTCCTTATCCCCCGCCCTAGATCATCTCGAGGAGCTCAACTTTGAAGCTGGACGATGTCACTCTCTGCTGTCGTCTGTGCTCCACCTCATGCCAACGCTGTGCTGCGCCAGCTTCAGCTCCTGCTATCTTCCCTAGATTAATGCCGCGCCTGTCCTTCTTCTCCCTCAACTCAAGCAACTCGACCTCTTCAACGTTGTCATCTCAAAGAAGGCTATGGAGCACCTACTCCGCAGCTGTGCTGCGCTCGAGTACCTTCATCTTGAGCAAATCCACGGGTTCATTAGCCTCCACATCGCCTCGACGAATCTCCGATGGATTTATGTGTCTTGCTGGCCCCGCAACAAGACATCAATTGGGAAGAGATCACTCCAGCTGTTCCACGTTATGGTCATTGAGAATGCGCCTTTCCTTGAGAGATTGCTTGTATCGGATCTAGAAGGTCCAACAAAAATCAGGGTCATTGACGCGCCAAAATTGACAGCATTGGTGTACTCGTCTGCCAAATTCTCCGAACTCTTTATTGGATCTGTAATCGTTCAGGTACAACACTCATCTTCTTCTCCGTCTTCTTGAAATTCACATTTTTAAATTTCTTCTCGATGTATTTACGACCGTCTACCAGAAAATGATTCCCACAAGCTTGACCCAGTCCATGCGCATAGTGAAGATCTTAGCACTAAAATCTATCGGCCCCAATCTGGATCAAGTTGTTGGATTCCTTACATGCTTTGCGTGCACGGAGAAGCTCCTTATCGAGGTGAAACTTCTTTCCTATAAGTAAACGGTAATCACAACGTAGCTCAATTTTTTTGTAATTTTCCCAAATCACGATGACAAGTGTAGTGTTCAAAACTGCATCTACGCACTGCACCGAAAGAAATGTTTTTAGTATTTTTTCTCACGTGATAACCTGCATCGTTTTTATGTTGTACTACTATAGTAGCCTAGGCTAGTCATAGTGGAAAGTAACTTAGACTACTCCGGTAACTCTATGGTTACCCTAAGAGCAAGTACTACCTCCATCCTGGTTTACTCTTCCAATTTTGTAGTATCAAAATTTGACCATAGATTTAACTGACAAAATGTTAATGCATGTCACCAAGAACTACATCTTGGATTCGTATTTGAACATAATTTCAAATGGTGTAATTTTTAGTGACATGCATTGGCATTTTCTTAGGTAAATCTATGGTCAAAATTGTATACTAAATACGAGGTAGTATTCCCTCCGTCCCAAAATTCTTGTCTTACATTGGTTTAGATACGGATGTATCTAACACTAAAATGTAACTAGATACATCCGTATTTAGACAAATTTAAGACAAGAATTTTGGGACAAAGGGAGTACAAAAGTGGGCTATGTAGGCCAAAACATGTGCCAAATTCACTTGTGATGCATTTGGCATCGATGCCCCTCCATTGCTTACCTGGTGCCCAAATCTGGATCACCTACTTTGCTCCGGTGCCAAATTACTCACGCAATGAAAAAAAATTGCGTGGGAGAGAGAGATAGGACTGAGGAAATAAAAAACACTTGTTTGGGAGGGTGAGAGGCTGGTGTAGTTGGTTTGATTAATTTTTTATACATGTGGGTCTGTGTGCACAGCGGTGCCAACTCTCTCGCATCGCGAGAGCGGTGCCAAAATCTTTTGATTTGACATCGATGCGTATTATGTGGCATACTTTTGCTAAATTGGCATCGGCCACATAGTGGAAGGCAACAAATGCCCAAGCTCTTCACGTGCTCCTAGTTAAATGAGAGAAAACAGAAAGAGAGAGAGAGAGAGAGAGAGAGAGAGAGAGAGAGAGACTGAAAAAATATCACTAGCCAGCCAACATGTTCTCTTCTTTTGCAGATAAAAAAATACCCGAAAGTGAAAAATGTGCTGCACTATAACAATCTCATTGAATGCCTTGATCTCCATCTTACAGAAATTGATTTGATCGACTACCAAGGCAGCACATCTGAGATTAAATTGGCCAGGTCCTTTGTTCTGGAGGCAAGTGTGCTCAAGGTAATGAGCTTTGGCGTTCTCTGGCGCAACAATGAATGGCGTGCTGAACACCGCAAGCGTCTAAGCCTAAATGACAAAGTCTCCGCAGAAGCTAAATTTGTTTTTCAAACGTCAAGTGGCCAGAGACTCGAAAACTTATTTCCCCATTAGTGACTTTTCAGGGTGGTGGATTTTAGTTTGTACGATAATGCTGCATCCACCTAAAGTAACAAAAGTTCTTACGTAAACTTCCTAGTAATTCCCTCTTCACAGGTGCAGCATTACTCCTAACATTTGTAATATCAGTTTGAAACTTGTAATATTGCCGTGTCCTATTCCTGCGTTTTCAAAATCCTATGAATCAAACAGGTCCTGAGTTGGTGATGATGTTGTGCCTCCCATCTTTCACCAATAGCCGTTGGATCTAGATCTGACGCATGCAAACCAAGCTTCTCCATTTTTGCAAAAAGATGCCCGCACTTGTTCCCTATTTACAAACAACTCCTTGTCTCTCACAATCAGCCTTATCTCCTCCCCACCACATCTAGAAGGCGTGGAAAAATCTGGCGCGATGGCCGCTGCCGGCGCCGTCCACCCCCAATCTTGGTGTTCCGTGCAATGCACGGGCATCTATGCACGGGAAATTATGTCGAACAGGGCTAGTTGTAAGCAGGCTAGCTCTACAGCCATGATGATAGTGTCTGCAAATGGTGAGGCTGACTATGGTATGCCGAATAGGGCGCCTATACTCAGGTGTCATCTCCGGCGCAGGGTCTTGTCACTTCACTATGAGGAGCAGCACATAATAATTTGACCAATGGGTAGTACAGTGATGGTACTCCTACTACTACATTGATAGTACTACTACTAGTACTAGTAGCACCACCGTCTGGATTTAGGAGTACTACCACGTCCGTCTGGATTTTAGTATTTGACTAGCAATATCTAGTAATGCATGTCACAAAAAGTGTACTACTCCCTATGTAAATAAATACATGGTGTTTTATTCCTATCGGCGAGAGAACTTAATGTTTTTTTGCTAACTAGAGTACTAATAGGATTACATGCAATGAACTAAACACTGCATGTCATGTTTGGTAGTCTCAAGTCATTGAAAGCATGCACGACCCACATCTCTCATTGGTTGATATGTCATGAAATAAGAAACAAGGAGGGAGTTAATGCACCATGCCTAAGTGTTTTGGGATTATTTGGTTTTCGTAAGGTGACTTACACAACATTTTTGTTTACATGCATTAACATTTTATTAGTTAAATCAAAGGTTAAAACTTGGTGCAAAATGCAAAGGGGACCAATAAACCAGTAAACATCAAACTTCCCTCGTTTGGCCCCAACTAGAGGTCCGATGAGATGACTATACTGCACCGGCACGGAGGGGGACGCAGCCTCATTGACTTACGTCAACTACCTTTGGGTGAATGACACGTGGGCCCAGGGGGTGGCTGTCCCACCTATCATACGGCCAAAGGCAGGTGTAGTAGAGGGCCGAGGAGTAGTACAAAATCCTACGCACCTAAGCAAGCTAACCAAGGGCAAGAGTGATCACTCGAATCGAAAGATCAATTGACTAGAAGCTAAGCTAGACCCATGGAGGCGATGAGCGCGAGCATCGCATCAACTTCATAATTTTCATACGTACTCCATGCATGAACGGCGCCAGAACCAAACTTCTCATTATTCTAGGCAAAATCGTTATTTTCTATCTATCGGTCGCGCCATGGAGCAAAACCAAATTTTACAAGTTATGAGTTCAAAAGGAAAAGCCTGCCGTGTTCGCGTCGCACCCCCACACGGTTGGTCCGGCACGCCGCTCAAGCGGGAATGCGTGCGGTGTTCTATTTTCACTTACAAGTGGGACATCAGTTGAGCAAACCGACTATCGGCAAACCCCCACCCCGCCCACCGTGTGATGGCTGAGAAAACAGGAGGGATAAGACATGGTTGTAGCATGGACTCCAAGAAAATTGGTGTCGGATGGGACTCGTGTGGGTGGCGTGTGCCGTACTGCTAGACGTGAATGCTAGTTATGGCCCATGCCACCACACTATATCAAGCCTATATCGAGGTACGTAGAACAAATTTCCTGCATTCCGTGCTCAGCCCTCCTCTATCTCTCTTCTCAACCAGCTAGGGGACGCGCGGAGCCCATCGTCTGTTTGCTCACATGCGGTCCCACATGTCAGTGAAAACGCAAGAGGACCCACTGAACTTGCACATCTTTCACCTCGACGTGCTGGTGATGAAAAACAAATCCAATAAAGATCTTCGGTGGCTGCTTTTGGAGTTACTCAAGTGTAGTAAGATTCTATTTACAGTTTAACCCAAGATGCACATCTCGTGGCTTCAACTACCACTCTATTTTCTTGCATGACATGACCTGGATGCTGGATGTCCCACGTGTCGGCAAAAGGAGGAAGAGCCCGACCAAATCTTCGGTTGTGCTCTCGGATTAGACTAGTTGTGCTAACTTAAAATATTTATTCTGTACTCCCTCCGTTCCAAAATACTTGACTTCCATTTGTCCAAAAATGGATGCACCTATATACTAAAACATGTGTAGATACATATATATTTTGACAAATAGAAGGCATGTATTGTGCAACGGAGGGAGTAGAATGGATGCAAGTTTTTGTATTGGGAAGAAGAGTACATCCATATATTGATAGAGCACAATTTAGTAGATGTTCTATCACTTTTAGCTAGCACAGAGGCTAGATATGAGATTAGTGCACTTGTTGATACTCCCACTAGAATAGAGACTAGATGCGAGGAAGCAACGTCTACTTCTTTACACTCGAAGAAGAAAGAAGCACGCAAGATCGAGCCTCCGCATATCAACAATGAATGCATCAAGAAGGAACTAATCCAACCTACAGGAGTAGTAAAATGTATTCTTGTGGTTCTTGTTGGAGTTGGCCTTACAAGTGGGACCATAGTTAAGGAAACCGACTATCAGCAAACCCCCATCTCGCCCGCCGTGCGATGGCTGAAGTTAGAGAAACGACGAGGTTGAAGAGATTGCTCTAGCACGGACTCCAATAAATAATATGGTGTCAGATGGATGTCGTGGTAGTGGCGTGTGTCGTACTCCTGAACGTGAATGCTTGTTCTGGCCCATGCCACCCTACTACTCCTAATACTTACTATATACTACTAGTGTTGAGGATTCGAGGTGCTGGTTACGTACAGCGAACACATTAACATATGGCTACAATAAAAACACCCACCCGACGCACGAAGCATGTGAAGCTAGTACAAATAGTGTACTACTATTGTTGATTGGCCTCATCCGATAACCTTTTGCAATGCACGCACAATTATGTATTCGGAAAATATTTTTTTGCCTCGTCGCACCCTCTGAAAGGATTTAGAGGAAAAACTCTTCTTCAATCTTGAAACGACGACAGGAAACACCACCAAAATTGCTGAGATACTCCGGGAGAATGAAAAGCAGAGAGGTTGAGCCAACAATGAAAAGAGTTTGGAAACGATCTTGGAAAGGCATCTGACCGAAGGGATTCATTCTTATGTCAAACTCCGAAAAGAATTTGGAAATAACTCCAGGGAAATTAGAAGAGTCAGGTAAGATCCTGGGAAAAGACCTGTGGGTTAGGGCCCACTGAAGAGAAAAACACCGTTGAAAAAGGATTGTTGAACAGATAGATGATGCACCGGAACAATTGAAATATTTGAATGAGGTGATAACCTCGAATTAATTGGAACACAGACGAATCTCCTGGGATGTCTTAAGCACTCCGGAAGGATAAACTGGCGAGAGGAGAACGAGCAGGGAAAACACTTGAGCCAAGGAAAATAATATAATCACTACCAAAAATTAGAATTGAATCCACCGGAAAAGAGATGAAGAATGTCAAACAAAAGAGAATTCACCGGTTGAAACAATTGACGAAACACTGAAGAGGCTCCACACGAATGAAATTGATGCTCGAAAGAGAGTCAGACTCCGGGAAGAAAAGGGATTGGAGGGCGGGAAAAACAGAGGCAACTTGGAAGTGGAAATCGATGAATATCTTGAAGAGACAACACCGGTTGAAATCACTGAGGAAAGAAAGCAAAGACTTCACACGAGTAGGATGGATACTCGATAACGGACTCTGGATCCGAGATGAAAAAGGGTGGGTGGGTGGGAAAAGAAAACAACCGAGGATTGATCTTTGCAAAGATGAAGAGACTCGAGTCAACTTGACGAGAAATGCACCGGATGAAAAGAGCTCAGGAACAACTACCGGAGAACCAACTGTGTGATCCTAAGGAAAAATTTGAAGGGGAAGAGGAGTAATTCAAAACACCTACATCAAGATTCCTTACCAGAGCGACGAAGGGGCTGAGGAGTAAAAAGAATTCCTACTCTCCGATATAACTAGACTCCGAAAATAGTTTTCTTCTAGACTCAACAACGGCCAAACTACACGATCAATCAAGGGGGGCTCCTAGGGTCGATCGAGGCTCTGATACCAACTTGTCACGCCCAATATGGGACCGTATCCAAAAGGAACTCTAAGGTCCCACCAAGGATAGACCCGCATATTGAAACGCTTTTGCAAGGTGGATATCATTACATCAACATTACATAATAGATGGGGATACATACAAGAGGCATAGAATGCCACACGATTACAACATCATAATACATAAGAGAACCATCCGACTACGGATGAAACACAAACAAAAACTCAAACGACATCCACCCTGCTAGCCCAGGCTGCCGACCTGTAACCTATCCCCTGATCGAAGAAGCAGAAGAAGAACTCCAATACAAGTAGCATCGCTCTCGCGTCAAGATCATCGCATAACCTGTACCTGGAACTGTTGTTGTAGTAATCTGTGAGCCACGAGGACTCAGCAATCAGATTACCATGGGTATCAAGACTAGCAAAACTCAATGGGTAAGGAAGGGGTAAATTGGTGAGGCTGCAGCAGCGACTAAGCATATATGGTGGCAAACATACGCAAATAAGAGCGAGAAGAGAGCAAGCAGGACGGTCGTGAAACTAGCAATGATCAAGCAGTGATCCTGAACTCCTACTTACGTCAAACATAACCCAGAATCCGTGTTCACTTCCCAGACTCAACCGAAAAGAGACCATCACGGCTACACACGCGGTTGATGCGTTTTAATTCAGATCTGGTGTCAAGTTATCTACAAGCGGACATTAACAAATTCCCATCTGCCTATAACCGCAGGCATGGCTTTCGAAATATTATACCCTGCAGGGGTGTCCCAACTTAGCCCATGATAAGCTCTCGCGATCAACGAAGGATATTCCTTCTCCCAGGAAGACCCGATCAGTCTCGGAATCCCGGTTTACAAGACATTTCGACAATGGTAAAACAAGACCAGCAAAGCCGCCCGATGCGCCGACAATCCCGATAGGAGCTGCACATATCTCGTTCTCAGGGCACACTGGATGGGTCAGCCTACGAGTAAAACCAGACCTCGAGTTGCCCCGAGGTGGCCCCGCAGTCTGCCCGGTTCAAACCAACACTTAGACAAGCACTGGCCCGGGGGGGGCTAAAATAAAGATGACCCTCGGGTTGGCCGACCCAAGGGAAAGGGATAGGTGGTGGTGAGGCAAATGGTAAAACCAAGGTTGGGCCTTGTTGGAGGAGTTTTATTCAAAGCGAACTGTCAAGGGGGTCCCATAAATCACCTGACCGCGTAGGGAACGCAAAATCCGGGAACATAACACCGGTATGACGGAAACTAGGGCGGCAAGAGTGGAACAAAAAACCAGGCAAAAGGCCGAGTGTTCCACCCTTTACCAAGTATATAGATGCATTAAATATATAAGAGATATGGTGACATCCCAACAAAATCCTGTCCATCATGGAGCAATCTTCAACTTCACCTGCAACTAACAACGCTATAAGAGGGGCTGAGCAAAAGCGGTAACATAGCCAAGCAATGGTTTGCTAGGAAGGGTGTCAAAGGTTAGAGGTTCATGGCAATATGGGAGGCTCGATAAACAGGTAATAGGTAGCGCAGCATAGCGATAGAACGAAGCAACTAGCATAGTAATGCTAGTAGTGAGATCCAGGGTAGCGGTCATCTTGCCTGAAATCCCGCTAGGAAGAAGAACGAGTCCATGAAGAAGATGAAGCCACGAAGACGAACCAAGCATAGACGAACGAATCCTCACGATCGCAACGAAACAGGAACTATCGAGAAGAAGCACACAACATGGTAAACACACCACACATAGACAAGACATGATGCACAACAAGCATGATGCATGACAAGGCTACATGAAGCTACTCATGGCAAGAGATGATGCAAACAAGAGCAACACATCAAGGCAAGTTTAAATGAGGCCGGGAACAACATATAACAATTCCGGTAAGTCCTCATATGCATATTTCGAAGTTGGTACAGATCTGAATACCCTATGTTCAAGTTGTTAAACAGCAAGTTAAGATGCACAAGGATGATCTACACGAGATTCTAGTCAAGTTACATATAAAGTCCATTTAATCCAGAGCTACGGGCCTAGAAGATATGAGCAAAACAAGTTAACATGGCAATGATGCAAAATGCATTCAAACAGCAAGCAAACACACCAAAACAAGGATGCAACAGGATAATATGAAGCTACATGCAAATCTAAGCAAGTTTCATATAGAGCAGACTCAAAACGGAGCAACGGTTCAACACACACACATGAAACAAGTTTAAAGGACAAGCTGTCCAAAACAGCAACTAGGCATATTGCAAGCATCAAAACAACATGCTACAGTACCACAATATGAAAACAAAAGGCATGAACATGAAGTACAGGTAAAGCATTACAAAACATGAACACTGAGCTATCTCCAGAAATCACTAGAACATGCTCAAACACACATGGCAAGATTGCAAATAATAACAGTTCAGACTTTGCAGAAAATAACATCAGGTTGCAATGTTTAGAGCTATCAAACAACATGTTATAGGAACTTATCATGTCAAACAAAGGCATGGCATGAAACTACTAATTGCATATATCAAATGTCCTTTAGTGACCATGAGCCAAAAAGGATCAGAAAATATGATGGCACCCACGTAAACATGGCAAGTTATATTACAGATCCATACATGGCAGGAACAGAATTATGAAGGCATGTTGGTGAGCTTGTACCACTCACTATAGAGCAATACATGGCATGGAAAGGCAACCAACAGTAAGAATACATGTTTATGAAGCTAGGCATGGCAATAGCAAGTTCATAGGGGGCATGGAACACTAGCAACAATCATGGCAACAACTGAACTTAATGTTAACAGCCTAACAGCAACATTATCAAGCAACTTTGGAGCAAGATATGAACAAGCTACAACAAGCTATGAATGCAACCAGGGGCATGGATGGTTAGAGGATGAAATGTAGAACAAAACATATTTAGTGGCATCTCCATATTATGCATAGAATGATTAGTAGCAGCACGTTTACATAGCATCGCGAAATAACAGATTCAGCCTAGCAAAACAGTAACAGCAAGTACACTACTTAACAAGCTCGATTCACTCACCACAAGTCATTGCATGACAAGATAAGCATAGCATCATCAAGAAGACACATTTGTGGAACAAACCAAGGCAAGAACAAGTTCATAGCATGCAAGGATCAACTACAACAACCTTGGCAAAATTGAATAACATGTAAACAATCTGCTAGGAAACATTTTGAAGCAAAAGTAGAGCACAAAAATGACATGCTAGACTACTCCATAATTGCAAACAGGGGCATTAATGGATAGAGCAGAACCATATGTTCAAAAGACCTTTACTGAAGTATCTCAAATTATGCATGGATCTCTCTGTAGCATCATGTTTACATGGCATCAAAATAACAGCAGAACAGGGACTAAAATCAACAATATCACGAAGCCTAGTTTGCATGCTTGTGCTAGTCACCACATTGATCAAAAAAATACATGGCAAGCACCTCTATAAAGAAGACATGGCATAGATCAAAACACATGTAGACATCAACCTCATAGGATGCACACATCAATCATGGCAAAAATGACAAATGAGCATGTTCTGTTAACAGACAGCAGACAACATCATGAAGCACTCTTGCAACGAAGATTCAGGCATCAAGATGGACTCAAGTGAACATGATGCAATGGAATGAAATGAAGTACTCGTCGAGGCGAACAATTTGACATATTACACGCACGAAACGAAGCTACGGATGCAGATGTATGATGCGATGAACATGGCATGATAATGTCAAAATAATAGGGACTTAGCAGTTTTTTGAAGAAGAAAAGACAGACGAGCGCGAGATAACTATACTACACACATGCGGGGAATAGCCGTGCTGGGGCGCTCACCTAGCGGGCCAAGGCCCAGGGTGGAGAGGAGGCGCGTCGGCGGGGTGACTAGGCTGGGCCTCCCGAGGCCGGCACACGGGGTGCGTTCGGCGAACTATTCTGCTCGATCCCGAGCAGAACCATGGCGGAAGCGGCGGAACGAGGGGCTTCGGTGAGCGGAGGGCGAAGATGGGCGGCGGAAGGCAGGGGAACGGGCTGATCTCGACCCTTGGGCGTCGGATCCGGGCAGGGAGGTCCATTCCCAGCGGCGGTGGGGAAGGCCGGCAGCGAGGAGCTCCTGCGGGAGAGAGAGAGAGTGAGGCAGCAAGAGGGAGAGAAGGATGAGAAAGGACAAGGGGCGGCGGCGACTTGCCTGAGGGTTGGTGGCGGCGGAGCCAGCCGGCGGCGGGGCCCGGTCGCCGGAGACGGGCGGCGAGGAGCTGAAGGCGCGGAGGGAGGCACGGGGCGAGGCGCTGGTTCGGGGGCGCGGCTGCGGGGGAGCGAGCGCGTCGGGCCCAGATGCGGTCTGGGGTGGGCCGGTTGCGGGCTTCCACGGGCCTCAGCGGCGGAGAGGGCGCGGGGAGGACGTGGAGAAGCCACATGGCGGCTCGCGGTTGGAGGAGAGCGGCGGCGGGGTGACGTGGCGCTCTACGATTGGCCGGGGCGACGTGGCTGCGGGGCGGTGGACGTGTTCGGCCACCGGGCGGACATGTCCGGCGGCGCGAGAAGGGAGAGGGCTAGGGTTTGGACTGCGCGAAAATTTGGGGGGATGCACATATATATAGGTAGAGGGAGCTAGGAGAGTCCAAATGGGGTGCGGTTTTCGCCCACACGATCGTGATCGAACGACCGAGAGCATGGAGGGGAGTTGGATGGGTTTTGGGCCAGTTTGGAAGGGTGTTGGGCTGCAAAGAGAAAGGGGGGTTTCGGGCTACGCGGTTAACCGTTGGAGTATCAAACGGACTCCAAATTGCACGAAACTTGACAGGCGGTCTACCGGTGCTATACCAAGGCCGCTTGGCAAACCTCGGGCCATTCCGAGAAAGTTTAACACCCGCACATGAAACAAGGTCCGAGAGGGGGCGACAGGCGCACGCGAATGGTCCGGACTCCGAACAGACAACGGAGAGAACCGGGAGAACCCGAACGGATGCAAGTTTTGAAAAACATGCAGATGAAATGCAGATGATGACATGGCAAAAAGCAACACGCAAGCAAAAATGACATGGCAATGACAGCGAATAACTGGCGGACACCTGGCGCATCGAAACCGGGGCATTACAATTCTGTACCAGGGAGAAGGAGTTGGCGCTAGCACACTAGTATCCATCTCGAATACCATGCAACGGGTGTTGGAATAGGTCCGGAGAGTGAGACCATGGGAGACTACACCTGCTTCCTTAATAGTAACATCATCAATGGGCTGTATACACACAAGAAGAGGTGATCCATCAGAATTAGTTGCCAAGCGCCAAAGAGTATATGGGCGCTGCTCGTCCTCATGCTCATGATCATCACCATCGTCATCTCCCCCTTGGTTATAAATTTTTTCAAGTATAGGTGGTGGAATGTTCACAGGACCTTGGAAACACAAGAAGAAGGTTAATTAGTAAAGGGAAACTTGCTAACCTACATGCATGTGGATGAAAGAATTATAATTAGGGTGGAAGACAAACGTACCGAAACTCCGAAGATCCCATGCAAAAACAGTGCCACGAGCGGTGGCAGCAAACACAAGGCCCTCATATTGAATTGCACCACAGTACACATCTGTGTATAGAAACTGATTTTTGAGCAATATCCAACGAGCCAAACCACCAAGGACGACAACAAGCTTGTCAAAGATAGCAACAACTTCATAGTTGTTGTAATTCCAAGAGCAGTTGGGAAATCGACAAATTGCTATCTTCTGTAGAAGACAGTCACCATGATCGTACTTGAACATGCGTACAATGCCGGTGTGCTCAACCTCTGGGCAGTCTGCTGAGATTTTTGGAAGTGGAACCCGGTCACGAGTGTACACATTCACAAGTTCCCACTCGCAGATGGACCCAATGTAAACAACCCAATCTCCATTTGCGCCTGCCCAAGCCTTGCCCTCAAGCGATGGCATCTTAACATCATACGTCTCATTATGAAGCGGCATCAACTTGCACAGGGCGAGCCCTCCGTCGTGCCGGCACCAGTCATCAGGGTCACGGCAAAGAAGATAGGGGAGATCAAACCGCTCCTTGACTCTTGGGTTCCTTGTAATGATGTTATTAGTTGAGTCGAGAATGGGCTTGAACGAACCTGCCATGCTAGCCGAGGTGATGACGTCGCACCGAACAATGAGTTCCTCCACCACGTCATCTTTAAGATCGGGGCAAGAATAACGGGGTCGTTTCCAGCCTATTCCCTCCATGGAGAAGACGATGAACAATGGCAGAAGAAAGGGTGAAGGGCTGAAGGAAAATGGAGGAGGGAAAGGAAGAGCGTGCGACAACAGTTCCAAATCGAGAGGGAAAGGCGAAGAGTTGGTGGATGGTTGCCAGTTTGCCACGGTTTCACGAAGAGGCGCCCCGGCCTACACGTCCGTTCGGAAATACTACTACTCGCCGTCGTCTCACTAATATGTTGGAACGGGACCACATGTCAACAAAAAATGGTGTGTAATTTCTCGTGCAAAATGCGATCTGGCCGTGTTGGCCCGAGGTCTCGCATTAGTTATCGACCTTTATTTTTTAATGGCGTTCCGTTTAGTTTTGTAGCACGACTAACTGCTATTGTACGCAGACAAAATATAAACTACTCTGCCACTACTCCACCTCCAGTACTAGTAGTATAAAAAAGATATATAGGCCGGAGCTTCAGCGCTTTCTTGCTAAGGGCTACCCACTTGCTTCTCACACTACCACCCCTCTCTCCAGATCTAAAAAAGACTGCCCCTCTCTCCCTCCTCACCGGTGGTCACAGATCCGTCGGGGAAGAAAAGGACGTGCAGCGTTGACGCACTCGTCATCGGCGAGCGAGGTCACGCACTGACGACAAGGCCGTCCTCTCAGAGCTAGCATCCGCGTGGGATGTCCTCCGTCCCTAAGCTCGCTGCCGCAGTGTGTGTGGAGGACGACGACCACGAGCGAAGCCACTTCCCGCTGACCCTCAGGTATGCTACCTCTTTTCGAACCATACCCTTGTTCTATTGCCCCATCTCCCACATCGTTGCATGTGGATCTTTTTCCACTCCACCATCTTCCCAATTTGCTATCCTCTGCTCTGCTGGCCACGCAGACGAAAAGCATAATTTGCACTATTAAAGGACACCCTACTTCATGCAGACTAATCCATGTATGGGTTGAATAAGGAAAGTAAGGGAGACTGTATTGTCCAAGAGAGTCGATCGGTTGAAGAAGGGTAGAAAGGCATGACAACACAATAGAGAATGACCAGGTCGATCCGTTTGTTGTCCTCGCATAGGAAAAAGGTGGCTAAAGAGAACAAAAATGGGATGTAATCCACATATGCTGCCTGGATATTTGTTGCTCTGGGCAACCATACCTCCCTCACCACTCTGCGTCCGTGGAGGTACATTGTACTGCTGCGCCCACTGTCTGAATGGGCCTCCCATGCTCGTATTACCACTTTTTTGCTGTTAGTATAACGCCAGTAGTCAAGTCAAGCAATGCTACTGCTAAAGTGATGCCACATTTAACTAATGCTGCTCTCAGTCTAATGCCACCGATAAATTTAAAAAATGCCATTTAATGTCACTGGATTATTTCAGGGTTAGCTGTTGATTGTGGATGTATTAAAGATTTTTCAGCTAAGGCATTCTAATGTTATTGCACAACCAGTATACCAACGATGAAACTTGTTACTACCTTCAGATTTTTGCACTATTAATGCTTATAGATTACATACCTCACTTTCATGAGATAAGTTAATTTTTTTGTACAGTGTCACCAAAATGCCAAGGTGCTGATGTCATTTTATTTGTTTAGACTGCACAGACAGTTATGAAGACAAGAGGAAAGGTCAAGAGTGGGCACCTCCTCCTCCGGCTGTTCTCTTGATTCGTTCGGTCAATTTTTAAGGCCCCCCCGAGTTTGAAATGATATTTACCTTGGAGGTGCATGGTTTGTAATTTTTTATACTGTCATTAGTTAATAATGCTAGTTACCTTCAGACTTTTATATTTGGTTTAATGCTCATACATAGCTAGTATACCAATGCTGAAACTTGTTACCTTTACATATTGTATTGTTAATTCTTATAGAAACCTTCCAGTGCTAGAGTTTATTGAAATCTGTTCATTAAAACCGTTGTACTGTACCCTGTAATAAACTAACTACTCTACTGTTGCACTAGCAACTAGATTATTGTATATTTGTAGTATTCGAATGGTGTTGCACTAGCGTATGGACATAAATAAAGTGTGGCAAGCTTTCCCAGATATGTGCTCAAGAAAACTACTACCTATTTTTCTAAATACTAGCCGTTTGGGTACTTTAAATTGAACCGCGAAAATGTCTTATATTAAGGAACAAAGGGTGTAGAGTTCACTCAAATTATCCCGGTAAAGCTAGTCACACCTTTGTTAAAATTAATGTTCATTATGTTATCAGAGGAGGTCTGTATGTTTGTCTCTAATGCCTATCAACTACATAACTGACATCATGATGGAATGTTAAGTCATTTCCTATTGTACAGTGTCACGGAATTGTCCAAGCGGCGATGGTATTTTATTTTAGTAGAACTGCACAAAAATTGCTGAAAAGAAGAGGAAAGGTCAGGAATGGCTCAGGTTTTCAGAAAAAATTATGTATGCCTTCCTGACATCAGGCGCTGTTGCTTTATTTATTCCTTCAAATAGGTGGTTAGAAACAGTCTTGCTACCTTTTCCCATTAAGAAATTGGAGTGCTTATATTTGTGAGTCTATGCTTCAACTAGTGCCACTTGTATAGTAATCACACTTTCAATATCTATGCAAACAGGGATGCTCGATTTTAGTGGAACTGCCCAAAAAGTCCAACTGGTTCAACATTAGGAGCATGTTTTTTTCCAAACCTTTATATCCAATTGGTGGCACTATGAGCTGTTCATTATGAAGGTACATGGTTTGCTACTATCTTGCTACTCTTTTTGTACATTCATTAGATAGTAATACTAGTGGTTTGCATGTGAATTTATTGGCAGGGTGGACCTACATTGGAGGTGCAGGACATGATTCAATGATTGGATGCTCATTTCCGGTTGTATTGATTTCACCTCTTCCATCACTACGAACATGGATATCCTTGGTCTGATGAAGAATAGGCGCTATATTTCTGCTCTGAACCAGCAAATCAATTCAGTATGAAATTGTCCAGGGAAAAACATAACTGTATCAGATTGTCCAGTGCAGAACATGATAGATGCTAAGCGGAAGAGACATGTTTAAACCGAAAATACATGGTGTGGTATATGTTTACTAGCTGCTTGATATTTGTGCAGACACAGATGTCTGCTCATTGCTATTTGCCAAACAAACAAAGTGTCCGCAATTTTGGTTCAACTGCACAAGAGAATAGTATAGTCACTACATGCAGTGCCATTTGAAAATAGACACAGAAAGATTGGATAGTCACTTCATGGACTGCAGAAAAGTAGTACTGTACTATTTATTGGCCAACACTAGGTGCTTCATTGCTTTGGTCTGATTATACAATGGGCATCATTTTGCCTAAGTTAAAGTTTGTATTCCGAAAATAGTCTCGCGGTGTGATCGAGAGAAGACCAAATCATATTGCAGTGGATGTTCCTCCATCATGTGTGGTTCATTCTCATGGTTCCAGCTGTTGGTGAAACCACTTATGATTGCAAGAGGAATTGGAGACTTCACAAAAAAATTTGTCTTTCGGTCTGTACTGAATGTTGGCCAAGAGAACCATCCATGTCAGTAGGAAGAACAGATGTTTTTTCTAAATCTTTGCTTTTGGAGCTACATATTTGTATATGATCTGTGAATCATTGAGATGCATTAACATGTTGATCTTATGTATTGGAATTCTACTAGTTAGTTTTAGTTGCGACGCAAGATCCGAAGTGGCTGATCTTTGCTTTTGGAGGTACATATTTGTATATGATCTATGAATCATTGAGATGCATTAACAGTTACTTACTTCTGTTCGCTCAGTGTTTACAAGTTACTGATCGATCACTAGCTAGCCTACAAATGCGCTCCTGGCATTTTTATTTGCGACGCAAGATGTGAAGTGGCAGTTTTTTGAATAAAAATGCCTACCTCTGAAGAAACTGACAAGCTACACTATCGATCGTACACGGATAAAATGCCTACCTCTAAAGAAACTGACAAGCTACACTATCGATCCTACACGGATAAGTAGCAGATCACACACGTACTACCTGCTTTCTGGTTTGCAGGGCTCAATTCAGAAAACGACCTACTTGATCCTACACGAATAAATAGCAGATCACACACATACTAGTACCTCCTTTACAGTTTGCAGGTCTTAATTCAAACCTCTCACCAACCAAGGTACTTCCTCCGTCTAGGTTTATTAGTCCCCAGAGCAAAGCAGCAAGACCAAGGCATGGCAACAAATAACGACATGCAGAAGTTTAAGCCTAATTAATTCCATCGATTTAAGTGGATGCATGCGTGCCCTTGACTGCGACTCGTTGCATGCTGCTCCGCGTACTGGCTGCGAGCGATTCTGAGTGCCTGCATGCAGCCGGCCGTAATTAAGGCAGCTAACTAATGCGAAAAAGATGCGCTTTAATTGTTGTGGGCTTTTTAAATCCGTGGAATCATTATTGACAAGGAGGGAGATGATTTGAGTGCACTCGTTTGACTGCCATGCCGGTGTGCGACCCAGACAGGACGGGATGGCACAATCATAATTTCAGTTTCTCTAGTTTTCCACGGCAAGCTGGCGCGCTAAGCCATTATGCATTGAATTCCGATGACCGTCGCGCTACCTTCCGCCTATAATTACTGTTTCCCGGCCTTCTCCGGTGGCATCGTGACCCAACTCGCCATATCCTCATAATCCCCCACTGGCCCGACGTCGCTTGCCACGTCCGCCATGCCCCGCCCATCCGCGGTAGGCGACGCCGGAGGCGGTCACCGCCGGAACTAGTGTTCGGTTTTTCATGGAAAGGCAGATGGAGGGAGGAGGCATTCTATCTGTCTTTAGATGGCAATGCAGAGATCGAGGAGTTGTTGGAGCGCGACCGCATGGCGGAGGAGCAGGAGTTGTTGGAGCGCGACCGCCAGGCGGAGGAGCAGCGTATCTCTGATTTGCACTGCCAGCGGGACATGGAGCAGCAGCACACCGACGCTCTGAGTCGCGAGTAGAGCTCCCGCAACTGGGCCGACTACGTGGAGGCCAGCGCACGGCAAATAGCCCTGGAGGCGGTCGGGCACGCACGTGTTTGCGACGCCGATTTTTACTACCAGCTCGTCAAGTGGGTTTCCCGCTTGGAAGCCGAAGGTTCGATGGACCACGCCGGCATCGAAAGGGCCAACGCGCGCGAGCAACGCGCCCTATCGCACATCTTGCATGTTCGAGGCGAGCCGCAGGACGCCGATGCCGGCGTTTAGCATGTACCACAGATGGCGGCCGGCATCGTCTAGTTAGCTAAGAGTAAGTTAGTACTTGTACGCTACTAGAGTATTAGTGGGAGTAGACAGTTAACTTGGCTATGATGGTTGTCAACATGGAAGTTCAGTACTCTATATGTGGATAAGACTTGTTACTTTGCTCTAAGTGTTGAATTTTCCGTTTGAACGTATGGAATGGGCTGTTATTTTTTTAAATGGGTTGTATTTGTCCTCCACGGGTTTAGAGGCTGACTTGTGGGCCCAGCAAGTTGAGGCGTACACAATCAGGAGATGATTGTACATGGAGAGGATGACAGCAGGGACCCGCCAAGGTCATGGCAGTACGCAAGCAAGTGCCTCCTTATTTCAAGCCAATAAAAAATGGGTCCTCCTAGTGGATTTCTGACATCTGGGTCCCATGCCATTGTCAACGTAGTCAATAAACGAGAGAATTGCACAACGAGCGGCTGACACCAGGGACCCAGCAGCTTGCCCAGTTATTTTTGTTTGGGTTAATTTGATAAATGCCACTCCAAATCTGGTGTATCTGAGAAATGCCACTGCAATTTCCAAACTTTGAAAAATGCCATTTCATGTCATTTCTAGTGGCATTTTTCGAAGTCTGGAGTGGCGTTCTTCAAAGTTAGCAAACTAAAGTGGCGTTTTTCAAAGTTTGCAAAAATTGTAGTGGCATTTTTCAAAGTTTGGAAATTGTAGTGGCATTTTTATGAATCGCCATAATTGGAGTGGCATTTATCTAATTTGTTTTTGAGACAGTAGAAGGGTGTCAACTGGGCTGTGCGGGACACTCTGGTGTGTTTAGACAACCTTTTCTTTTATATTCACCACAGACCAACCCAGTAGTTTTTTTTCTTTCTGAAAATGGCTAGCCCAGTTTTTTTGTGATTTGACAAGTAAGTCGCTTTATCAGGCCTGTTGGGCTGAAAATCTTTCAAGACGAGGAGAGCTTCATTCGGCTGGCTGAGAAAATGGCCTATCTGTAATGAGAAATGGGTTGTACATTTTTAAAACACATCAAACCGGCAATTAGTTTCAAATATCTTTCTTCATTTCGAGATTTTAAATTGCATTGATTTTTATGCGTGGATAATTTATTGGATTTTATATTGATATACATTTATTTTTAAAATCAGTCTGAATGTGACTCGAAATTTCGGGATTAAAAACAGTTCAGACCGCACCGACATATGCAAAATTTCGTATAATTGTTTAACCGTGGCCACAATATGGGCTGTAATGCTAACAAAATCCAAAAAACCCCGTAAAAATTAGCAAATGGGCTGTAAATTATTTGAAATAACGGCAGATGGCTTGTATGCTGTTTTCCATAGATTTGAGGCTTTCCACAGATGGCCTGTATAATGTTGGATGTCCATCCAATGGCCGTCGTGCTTCTTCAATCTCTGCTCTTCCTGCTCCAGCCACTCAAACAAGCGCCGACGGGACTGCTTGCTCCCTCCTCCCCACGGCCGGTTGTGCTGCCGCGCAGGCCTCACCGCCCCATCGTACTCCAATCGCTGGCCTAGCCATCCCTCTACTCACCCAAACTCCCACACCTGCTGTTATTCTCCGGCGACGGCAGACGAACCAGTAAACCATCGTACGGTTGTACTCCCCTCCGCGTAGGAAACAACTGCCGAGTCTTCCTTGCTTCCGTGTCATTCCCTTTCTAGGCCTCGTCGTCGTCCACCGCCCTGGTGCTCTCGGCGTGGCGTGGTCAACGATCTACATGCATCTGAAGTGGACTGTACGTGGAGAGGCTGACAGCTGGGTCCACGGCCGCACGCAAGGAAATGCCTCCTTATTACGCGCAAAATAATGATTCCTCCACCTGACATCTAGGACCCATTGAAAGGGCCTCTGTATTTCATGAAAAAAATGAATACTGCCCCTGCTAGCTGGGACCCAGTATAGTGGGTCTACTAAGTTGACGGGGACAAAGGGCTTTGTCAACTTAGTGAATATGCACGATTCTAGCTCGACTGACCGTACGATGTCCATCCAATGGTCGTAGTACGTCTTCAACCTCTTGTCTTCTTTCTCCAGCCGCCCAAAGCAGCACCGGTCGTCCCGCCTGCTCCTGCCTCCCGTGGCTGGCTGTGCTGCCGCACAAGCCTCACCGCCCCCAAATTACTCCCACCACTGGCCAGGCCATCCCTCCACTCCACTCACCCACACCCCCTGTTATTCTGTGGTGACGGCAGCGCAGCCGAACCAGTGAACCCTCGTACTCCTCTCCGCATGGGCATCCACTGCCTCGTCTTCCCCGACTCCGCGTCGTCCCCTTCCTAGGCCTCGGTGTCGTCCACCGCTGTGGTGCTCTCGGCGCGGCGTGGTCAATGTGGTCAACGACCGAATTCCATCGGAAGAATATTGTACATGGAGAGGCTGACAGCTGGGTCCACGGTAGCCGCAAGGAAGTGCCTCCTTATTACGCGGAAAATAATTATTCCTCCACCTGACAGATGGGACCCACCGGACGGGCCACTAGTATTTCGCGAAAAAACGTTTGCCCCTGACTGTTGGGACCCACCCGACGGGCCACCGTATTTCGTGAAAAAAAACATTCCCCCTGCTGTCAGCTTGGACCCACCGGAAGTGCCTCCTTATTACGCACAAAAAATGAATACCCCCTGCTAGCTAGGACCCACCTTGGTGCGAGGCTGACTTGTGGGCCTACTAAGTTGACGGGGACGGAGGGCTTTGTCAACTTAGTCAATATAAACGATTCTAGCTCCAGTGACCGTACGATGTCCATCCAACGGCCGTAGTGCTTCTTCAACCTCTGGTTTTCTTGCTCCAGCCGCGCAAAGCAGCGCCGGTCGTGTCGCATGCTCCTGCCTCCCGTGGCCGGATGTGCTGCCATGGAGGCCTCATTGCCCCCTACTATTCCCATCGCTAGCCAGGCCCTGCGGCGACGGCAGCCTCACACCACAGCCAAACCAGTGAACCCTCATACTCCTTTCCGCGCGGTCTTCCACTGGCGCGTCTTCCCCGGCTCCCCGTCGTCCCCTTCCTAGGCCTCGCCATCGTCCACCGCCCGGTGCTCTCGGCGCGGCGTGGTCAAGGACCGACTTCCATCGGACGTGGACTGTACGTGGAGAGGCTGATAGCTGGGTCCACAGCCGCAGCAAGGAAGTGCCTCCTTATTACTTGGAAAATAATGATTCCTCCACCTGACAACTGGGACCCACCAGCCCACTGGACGGGCCACTGTATTTCACGAAAAAAAAACGTTTCCCCCTGACTACTAGGACCCACCAGCTACATCTTCGCACGCAAAGAAGTGCGTCTGGGCAAAAAAATGATTCACCCCCGTGACAACTGGGACCCACCAGCTACATCTTCGCACGCAAGGAACTGCGTCTGGGCAAAAAATAAAAAATCAATTCGCCCCCCTGACTGCTAGGACCCACCATCTACATATTCACATGCAAGGAAGTGTCTGACAGTCGGGACCCACCTGGTCGAAGCATACGTAGCGTTGTCATTCTGGTCACGAACGTGTACATACATATATACTGGTGGATGTAGAGGCGCACACGTGTCGTAGTAGAGGTGCGCACATAGCATGTACACGTACGTACGACGGCCAGGGTGCAAGAAAGAAAATACGGCCACGTATGTGTACATACGGAAGGGGTCTCGAACGCCTACTCGCGCATACGTACGGCGAGAGCTCGTGTACATGGCTGCGTCGGAACAGAGAAACAGCGTCGTCGTCGTGTTCATGGGGAGGCAACGGAATGCGTCGTGTTCATCGGGAGGCAACGGAACGCGTGGGAGCCAACCGGTTGGGTCGGAATGGAATGCGTGGTCGTGGTCATCGGGAGGGCTTGGACGGAATAGGCGATCGAAACGAGGCCTGGCGTACCACCGAACGGAGGAAACGACCTTGTGTTCGACCGGCCACGTTCGAGACGGGGGTCCTATTGATCGGGAGGGGTGTGGCGTACCGCAAAACGAAGGAAATGGACCTCCTACGGTCGAAACGGGGGTCCTGTTGATCAGGAGGGGTGTGGCGTACCGCAAAACGGAGGAAACGGACCTCCTACGGTCGAAATGGGGGTCCTGTTGATCGGGAGGGGTGTGGCGTACCGTAAAACGGACGAAACGGACTTGTTTTGAGCGCTATGGTCGAAACGGGGGTCCTGTTCATCTCCACTGTCGACCTCCTCCAGCCTCCACGGGCTACCGTTGACCTCCTCCAACCTCCATGGGCTCCTGTTCATCCAGCTTCCACCGTGCACTACTCCACCGGCTACTACTCAACCACGCCTCCACGGGCACCCCTCCACTGTCTACTGTTCATCCAACCCTCCACACAACGGGGTCCTGTTCATCCAGAGGCAACGCCACCGCTCACTGTTCATCCAAAACCCCCCGCAACGCTCACTGTTCATCCCAAAGGCAGCATAGATCGACTTCAGTTAGCAGCAGTAGCGAAGGAATCGCTCGAACAGGTTCAGTTAACAGCCATCGATTGATCGCTCGGGTTTAGTAAGGCGTACCCTGTAGTGCAATCGCTTGGGTTCAGTTAGAGCCCAACGCCTCGCTCGTGTTCAGTTAGAGCCAACGCCTCGCACACACGCGCGTACATGTACGAGAGAAACGTGCATCGCTTGGCCCCCAACCTCCCACCGTAACCGGGAACTCCCCGAAAGTTTCCTCGCCCTAACTTCTACCACGGTTTTTTCCGTCATGGACGGCCCAAAGAATGTCATGCAGCTGCGGCTCCGGCCCGCCCAGGACGAAAAGCCCATTTTCTGTCATGATTTTTTGTCATAGAAGTAGGAGCCCACCACATCTATGATGATACCGGGTTTTGTCACAATTATCATCATAGAAGTGTCATATGTATGACAGAAAAAAAATTGTTCGGCCCAAAATGTCACGGATGTGTCTTTTTTTTGTAGTGTCGTCTTCCCTTTAGAGCATAAGAATTGTGCGGTTGGTAAGACGAAAGGAGCAAATCCTTTCCAAAAGATAAGTCTCTTGTTTACTTACATGCAATACAGGGAGGAGGTCGGAATAGCCAGCAATGAGGGACACTTCTGTGCCGTCACATCTCTCCTGGTGAAACACCCCTTCCACGAGCTCCACGAATATATCCGGATCCTCTTCAAATCTGGGGTCAAGGGCCCAGTTATGGTTCTCTGGCTGTGGTGTCGGGCTATGGAACTCCCTGGTTATTTTCCGCCATTCCTGTTATAAATGGACGGAGTAAATATTTATGAAAAAAAAACTCAGGGAATGAGTAGAGTAGAGTAATGGATGGCAGCTCACCCAGCTGGGAGGGTTGTACATGGAAAGTCCATCCCGTGGCTTAATGCAGATGAACTCCTCTCATTCCCCATTGTATAAAACGGACAGTATTTCCACCAGAGTGGTGGTGGAGTCCGGACCCTTCTGACCACAGCGGGTGGCATCGTCCTCTCCATTGAAGTGCCACATGGGACGCCCTCGGTATTGAAGTGGTTGAATCCCCTGCATTATGGATATCACCATAACCTCGACTATTGATAATCCGGACTGAGCGAGCATTCTTATCTTGCTCATAAATTGAAGGACCTCCCTGCTATCTTCCTCTCTGAGGCTCCAGGGACGCCAGTTGAGGCGTTTTCTCAGCGGAGCATTTGTAAACTCAGGAAGACCCATTCGGATTGGGTCAGGAAGAGAGTCGTCATCAATATAAAACAACTCAGAAGGCCATTCTTCGGATGCCTTCTTCGGTGTGCCAGATAAGTATCCAATCCCGGCGATGCGCCATATCTCGGCTCCGCCCACTTGGAATATTGATCCCCCTTGATTACTGGGGACGAGGCAGAACATCTTCTTCCATAGCTCAAAATGGGCTTCGCAACGCAGAAATAGCTCGCAAAGAGCAACGTAACCTGCGATGTGCAGGATGGAGGCAGGTGTGAAGTTGTGCAGCCGGAGGCCGTAGAACTCCGGAAGCCGACGGAGGAACGGACGGATTGGAAATCTGACACCCCTCAGTAAGTAGGAAACAAGGCATACTCGCTCCCCCCTGGATGGGTTGGGAAAGTTCTTCGCTTGCTCCCCGCCATTGAAGGAAGCCAATCCGGCTCGAACGGGGACTAGATATGCAGGAGGTAGAAACCCTTGGGTTTGCAACTTCACTAATCGGCCGTGGGATACGGTACACTTCTCCCAATCGCCCTGCTTGGTGTTGCGAGAGCGGGAAGAAGAGGTGCGAGCGCCGGCCATGTTGGAGTTGCTTTTTTGGGCACAATCTGATAATTCCTCGCTTGGGTAAGATGGTGTGGATTGGATCTGAAGATCCCGGTCTCTTTAATAGACAATTTATTTACATGGATAGGGTGGCAAATGTAAAAATGCCCCGACTTCTCGCATTCGTTCGGCACGTGGAGGCTGAGACTATTAAGGTGCAGAAGCCGATGAGTGTAACATTAAATGGGAAGCCGGACACTGCTATTTACAACAGGTACTTTGAAGAGTTCGGAGAAGGAACCTGCCTTGCAATGCTGAAGACAATCTGCGCGCCGGACTCATCGTCATTGAAGCCTGGTTCAGGGGCTACTGAGGGAGTCCCGGATTAAGGGGTCCTCGGATAGCCGGACTATATGCACATGCTGGACTGTTGGGCTATGAAGATAAGATAGAAGACTTCGTCCCGTGTCCGGATGGGATTCTCCTTTCCGTGGAAGGCAAGCTTGGTGGTTAGGGTATGAATATTCCTTTCTCTATAACCGACTCTATGTAACCCTAGCCCCCTCCGGTGTCTATATAAACCAGAGGGTTTAGTCCATAGGACAGGAATAATCATAATCATAGGCTAGCTTCTAGGGTTTAGCCTCTACGATCTCGTGGTAGATCAACTCTTGTAATTATACTCATATCATCAAGATCAATCAAGCAGGAATTAGGGTATTACCTCCATCGAGAGGGCCCGAACCTGGGTAAACATTGTTTCCCTCGCCTCCTATTACCATTAGCCTTAGACACACAATTCGGGACCTCCTACCCGTGATCCGCCGGTTTTGACACCGACACTAACCCGGACTGACGCTGTTTTCACCAGAACTATCGTAGTGTTGTTTTTGTGCAGAAATAGAAGTTCTCGAAATGCGCTGAAAATCAAAGGAGATTTTTCTTGGAAAATATAAAAAATACTGGAACAAAGAGTTACCTGAGCGGAGGCCCGTGGGCCCCACGAGGGTGGAGGGCGCGCCTCTGTGCCTCGTGGACTTCCTGTGGTGCCCCCTGACTTGTTCTCGACGCCAACCTCTCCTATAAATCCCCAAACCTCTAGAAAATAACCTAGATCGGGAGTTCCGCCGTCGCAAGCCTTTGTAGCCACCAAAAACCTCTCGGGATACCATTCCGGCACCCTGCTGGAGGGGGAATTCATCACTGGTGGTCATCTTCATCATCCCAGCGCTCTCCTTGACGAGGAGGGAGTAGTTCACCCTCGGGACTGAGGGTATGTACCAGTAGCTATGTGTTTGATCTCTCTCTCTCTCTCTCTCGTGTTCTTGATATGGCACGATCTTGATGTACTGTGATCCTTGCTATTATAGTTGGATCTTATGATGTTTATCCCCCTCTACTCTCTTGTAATGGATTGATTTTTCCCTTTGAAGTTATCTTATTGGATTGAGTCTTTAAGGATTTCAGAACACTTGATGTATGTCTTGCATGGGATACCCATGGTGACGATGGGGTATTCTATTGATTCACTTGATGTATGTTTTGGTGATTAACTTGCGGGTTCCGTGACCTTGGGAATCTATGCATAGGGGTTGGGACACATTTTCGTCTTGACTCTCCGGTAGAAACTTTGGCGCACTCTTTGAAGTACTTTGTGTTGCTTTGAATAGGTGAATCTGAGATTGTGTGATGCATATCGTATAATCATACCCGCAGATACTTGTGGTGACATTGGAGTATCTAGGTGACATTAGGGTTTTGGTTGATGTGTGTCTTAAGGTGTTATTTTACTACGAACCCTAGGGCTGTTTGTGAAACTTATAGGAATAGCCCAATGGATTGATCGGAAAGAATAACTTTGAGGTGGTTTCGTACCTACCATAATCTCCTCATTTGTTCTCCACTATTAGTGACTTTGGAGTGACTCTTTATTGCATGTTGAGGTATTGTTATATGATCCAATTATGTTATTATTGTTGAGAGAACTTGCACTAGTGAAAGTATGAACCCTAGGCCTTGTTTCGAAGCATTGCAATACCGTTTTCGCTCACTCTTATCACTTGCTACCTTGCTGTTTTTATAATTTCAGATTACAAAAACCTATATCTACCATCCATATTGCACTTGTATCACCATCTCTTCACCGAACTAGTGCACCTATACAATTTACTATTGTATTGGGTGTGTTGGGGACACAAGAGAATCTTTGTTATTTGGTTGCAGGGTTGTTTGAGAGAGACCATCTTCATCCTACACCTCCCACGGATTGATAAACCTTAGGTCGTCCACTTGAGGGAAATTTGCTACTGTCCTACAAACCTCTGCACTTGGAGGCCCAACAACGTCTACAAGAAGAAGGTTGTGTAGTAGACATCAGCTGCCATAGCTTCGGCACCAAGGGGTAATGCGGCTCCTGTGGCTCTAGCAGCGGTGTCGTCTTCTCAAAGCTCGGAGACCCAGCCTCGGGAGCAGCCGGCGTCCGCAGCAGGGCTGACCGTGGCGGCACTCGTCCCCGTCGCTAGGCCTCCGGAGCCCCCTGTCCTTCCTCCTGCTGCAGATTCACCTGTCTTGGCACCGAGAGAATCTCTTCTTCCGCCCACCATGCTGCTCGGCCATGGTGCTTAAGCCACCTCCAGAGCCCTGGAAGAGGCCCGAACCGCTCTGGACCATCTCCAAGGTGATCTTCAAGGCCTGGACCTTCGCGCAGCGTTGGGGAGCCTGGGGCTGATCTCAGGGTGGCTCCAGGCCGATGCATCTATCCGGGCAGCCTGGGGTTCCGCTGAGGAAGCCCAGAAGGTTGCCGGAGTAGTCACTGTCGAGCGTGACTTGGCGCAGAAGGAGGCCAAGGACACCCAGTAGCGGTGTCGTGTAGTGGAGGCCAAGCTGAAGGCCCTCCAGGATCGGTAGGCCGCCCAGGCCAGCCAGCTCCAAGAGCAAGAGGAGAAGCTGAAGGACCAAGAGGCTGCCGTCATCAATCGCGACGCCGAGCTAAAGCAGGCAGCCCAGGAGCAGGCCACGGAGCATGACCGCCTGAAGAGGTTGAAGGAGGAAGTGGAAGCGGCCTAGGCGTCCCTTGCCGAGGCCAAGGCAGCGAGCACCATGGAGCGCAGCACCCTCGTCTCCCTCGAGGCGAGGTTTCACAAGGCTCGGCAGGTACTCTTTGGGAGCGATCCCCAGGGGACAGTGGTGACCCCAAAGGAGAGCCTTGACGCCCTGCTTCCTGAGGTCGTCGACGGGTTTAGCTCCATGGTGGAAGGTGAGGCTCATCTACTCTCCTCCTCGTCCCTGACGCACGCCTTCAGCCATCTCTATCTCCGGGACGCCAGCTTCGACTTTGCCGCCTTCCTCGAGCCGGTGGACCCCGACTCCTGCGACGCCGTTGCTAACGCCGTGAAGGGTTTGGTGGAGGCCCTATTAGATAAGTTCCTCATCGTTGGCCCTGCGGCTGGGGCCGAGGGCAAGGGAAACGGCGACATCATTGATAGGCGGCGGCCAAGGCTGAAGAGGTGGCATGGCGGTGGTGCTCCTTCCTGTTTTTATTCTGCAATATATATCCTGCCTCGTGGATCCATTAAAACTGATGCTTCGAACAATGTTCTTTGTAATAACTAGCTTATGGTTTTGCGACTTCTTATCCATTTGCCTTGTTGTTCTGCGTCGGTAGGGCCTAGCCCCGCGCATATCTCAGCCGCCGTTGGATCGTCCGGATCACCAGGACGAGCCCAAGGGGTGAGGGGCTATGTGGCCAGTTAGGATCCTGAGACGTGATGCTCAGGAGTCCCCCTTGACGTGTGAACATCTTGGGAAAAGGGGCACGAGGGAAAGCCTTGGCGTTCTACGTCGGCAGGGCCCAGCCCCGCTCATACCTCAGCCGACGTTGGGTCGTCCGGATCACCAGGACGAGCCCAAGCGGTGAGGGGCTACGTGGTTAGTTAGGCTCCTGAGACGCGATGCTCAGGAGTCCCCCTCGGCGTATGAACAGCTTGGGAAGGGAGGGACAAGAGTTAGGCCTTGGTCTTCTATGTCGGTAGGGCCCGGTCCCGCGCATACCTCAGCAGCCGTTGGGTCGTCTGGATCACCAGGAGGAGCCCGGGGTGAGGGGCTACATGGCCACTTAGGCTCCTGAGATGTGGTGCTCAGGAGTCCCCCTTGACGTACGAACATACCATTATACCTCTCCTCACCGGGCTATCGCTCATGAGGGGTGTCCGTGGGACCTGGCAGGGTGGCATACGCCAGGCGTGACCTGAGCGTAGCCCTTGTGCCCAGCCCCCTCGCGCTAACCTCCCGAGGAAGAGCAACGCGATGAGGCTAAGCACTCAACCCGGAGGCTATCTGAGGTTGCTGCAGCTGCGAGGCCACTCTCAGTTGTTTATCACCAGCGCGGAGCATGGCACTTCCGATCTTGCACGGGCATAGCCGCTCCTCGGCAGTGTCGACGACCAGCATGGTGCATGATGCTTCCACTGGTGCGTGGGAGGGGGCTCCCTTCGAGGAGAGCCCTCGGGGCATGTACAGCCCCGCCCTAACACGTGGCTTCACGGCAGGGCTGGAGGAGGTGTGTATAGGCACTCGTGAGCCAGCGAGGACTCACGAGGCCCTACCTCAAGGCGGGTTGCGCCTGAATTTGAGCGGGAACTCTTGTGTCAATCCTGCAAGATGGTTAGGCAACTTGGGCCGAATGAGTCTCTTGAGGTTATTGCATTAGAAGGCCAGACACCAACGACCCAAGGAGGTGACTTGAACAGGGCCGGCCCGCCAGACAGAGCTCAGTCGTTGGGTTTATCGACGCTGTAGGGACATACCAGAGCACAGACGTCGTGCCCAGTCTTCTCATGCAAAGGCCCTGAAGAAAAACAACCGGCGTGCGGCTCCCGTGGCAACGAGGCACCAGGTCGCGCGCCCTCACTCATCCGCCCGCAATTAGCTCATGCGAGAACAAGGCACCAAGGGCCGTCGGAGGTGACGTACACAGGGGCTAGCCCGTGAGCTAGAGCTCAGCCTCTTGGGTTTAGTGACGCTACAGGAGCGGACCCGAGCACAGACGTCGTGCCAGTCCTTAATCATGGGGCGGTCGTGGGTGGGCTCGGAAGGGCGCGAGACGTTCTTGGTGACGAAGCGCCGGTCAGGCAGTTGATAATCTCAAGGCAGCTCATAAGGGAAGGTAAACTAGTTTTGATAGACGCAAAAGAGATACATGTCGCGGGTACGGACCCACTCGACTTGGGTATAATGCAGCCGAAGGGGCGCCCCCAAACTAAAAAAACTAAAAAGATGTCATCTGGCACCGTTGCTGAAGAGATGTCAGGGTAGTAGAAGGTGTGCGCTGCTGAAGTCGCTCCTCACGAGCTGCCTTGGCCCTCAGCCTCGGGAGGCTCTGGGGGCCTGGGGGCTCCTAAAAATGTGTCTCCATCTCTGCCAGGATCGCCTGGTGCCTAGCCTCTCGAGCCGCCAGGACATCCCACATGCGGTGCTAGAATGCGACAGCCGCGCTCAGCAGGCCGAAGGGCATGCGAACATAGTTGTGAGGGGGACCCTCGCATCGGCCGACACAGGATGGCCAGAAGAGTTGACAAGATGCGACCCTATTGAGCCATGGGATGCTGATGCAGATGCAGAACTCCTTACCCTCTCTAGTGTAATGAGCCGCTCCCGACGGTGGGTGGCGATCGCCCAGCAGAACCCTTGCCTCTTGAATCTCCTCAACTACCTTGCTAACGAACTCCTGAACGCCAGGCGCCTCGTGCCCTGCGTCTTCTCCTGGGCAGCGTGCGCTGAAGCATGGCCCCACATGGTGCCTGAGTGCCTCCCTTGCGAAGTTGGCTAGGTCTGAGGCTGTAACACCTCGAGACCCATGCGCCAGGTGTCTTCCAGTTATTGGTTGTCGTTGCCATGTCATTTGTTTGCGTGTTGCACTTTGCCATGTCGTCATGTGCATCTCATCTGCATGTTTTTTTTCAAAACTTGCATCTGTCTGGGTCCTCCCAGTTCTCTCCGTTGTCCGTTCGGAGTCCAGACACACTTGCACGCGCCCGCCGCACCTCCAAAATATTATTTTATAAGTGGCATAAAAATGTTCTCGGAATGGGGTGAAACTTGGCGTGTGGTCTTATTATAGTGTAAGTAGACCGCCTGCCAAATTTTATCACATTCGGAGTCCGTTTGATAGTCCAACCGTTATACATACGACCACGATAGAGCCAGTCTAACGTCGGACGTTTTCGATCTCCGAAAAACATTGCGAGGTTGCCATCTCTTCTCTCCCCAAAGCCTAGCCCACTTTACACAGCCCATCATCCCCTCAGCTAAACCCCCTCTGATCCCCCTAGCCGTCCGATGGTGACCCCCATAGCCCTAGCAATTCTGCTATTT
>NC_041391.1:411117077-411154562 GCF_002162155.2 Triticum dicoccoides | reverse complement strand
CTTCCACCTCCCTCTTTGTTTTCCGTGCGCCTCTACCACAGCTCCGCCACTTGTCACCATCAGATCCATTCCCGCCGCCACAGAAACCACCTGCGCCGTCGTCCCAAGCCAGTGGCATGGTGCCACCTGTCCTCCCAGCTCCCCCACCGCCACGGGCCCGCCAGGACCCAGATCGGGCCCTAGGAGGCCCGCCCGAGCCCGGTCCGCCGCCTGCAGCTCGTGCCTCACGCAGCCGCTCGTTCCCGTCGCCCGAGCCTCCTCCCGCGCCAGACCCCGTACCATAGTGCCGCCCTGCCGGCGACCACCACCAGAGGCCTCGTCGCCGTCGAGCTCCGCCGGAGGACCTCCGAGGTCACGCCGCCCTCTCCTCCTCCTGTTTTCCCTCTCCCTCTCACTGCGCCTCCTCTCTCTCCCCTTGCAAGACCCCGCTGCCACCGCTCAAGGAGCTAGCTGTCGGCGCAGCCTTGCCCCGTCGACCCCGGATCAGGTCGCCCCGGCCCCCTCCTCACTGGATCCGGTGGATCCCTGCCTGGCCCCTCGGCGGAGTACACCACCGCTGCTATCGCACCATGTCTCCGCTCGGGATCGATCCCTCAATCCTCGCTCACCTGCGCCCGTTGACCGCGCCTCCCACGTGTGGGCCTCCACGCCGGCCACGTGGGCCCCGCAAGCTGCGGCCCTAAGCCGGCGAAGGTCAACCAGCCTGCCTCTCCTTCCTCCTGGCCGAAGGCCCGCTGGTGAGCTGCCCCCGCTTAAGCCTCGCCTGTGCGTCGTATAGTTATCCTGCGAACGTGTATTTTTTTTTCAAAAATCGGCCAAGTCCTTGTATTTTACATCATGCGTGCTCATGTTTGACATGGCGTAACTTCTTGTATGATATGTCAAAATGTTCATCTCAGAGTGCTCTTGTTGATGGAGTAGTTTGCGTTCATGTTACTGTTCATATTGATGCCTTAATATTTGTTGCAAAACTACTAAGTGATATTAACTGCTGCCTGTTAATATCATGTAGGTGTTTTGTGAGTGGTGTAACTTTGTCCATGTTGGTCCTATGATGATGATCTTGATATGCACATGTTCTGCTCTTCTTGTTCTACATGTTGGCTGCTGTTTCATTCATGTTAGGGTGCATATTGACATATTAATCACTGTTGCAAAAGTGCATGTTGCTTTTAACTACTTAAAACTGCTGTAACTTGCCTCTTTGTCATTTCTATATCTTTGTGTGTGATTTTCTTTTGAGCATCATGTCTACATGTTTTAGGAGCATAATTATGCCATATTTACATGGGTTCCATCCATGTATTTTGATATGCCCTGTACTGAGTGCATCAAGCTTGTGAAGAGGGCTACTTGATGTTAACTTTCTGTCATGTCTGTTTCTGTCATATCATGATGCTATCTTTGCTTGATGCTACCTATTAATCCATGCATAATATGGAGATGAATTGTTGACATGTTTTGTCGTACATGTTATGCTCTATCATGCAATTCCTATTGATGCCTCATATATGTCCTGTAGCATGTGTTTTCATTGACATGATCATGCTTATATAAGGTTCCATATTTCTGTTAACTTCATGGTGCCATGTTGTGAGCTTAATATTAGTTGATCCATGCATCTTCAAGAGATGCTACAATTACATGTTTGGAAGTATGCCATGAGTACTTTGTTCACATGCCATGGTTGTTAATTTTGGACGTCAGATGCCTCTGTTCCATACTTGCAAACATGCTATCATAATGTTGCTATTTTACACATGCTGAAATTGTTTCAACATTCATTCTTGTCTTGTTGGTTCCTACTAATCCATGAGTCATATGTATATGATGCCTTGATGTTATTTGCTCTTTTTTATGTGTACTTGGATTCCATGCCCTTGGTTGCTATGTTTACTTGCTGTAGCCTGTCTCTTTCTTGCTCTCAAGTTGCCATCATATTAACTCTCCTCATGTATTGATTTAATATTGATGCCAATGAACCTGAACCTTAATGATATTTGAATTATGTTATCTGTACATGAAGTGCATGTCAAGTTTATGCTCATATGATTCCTGTAGCATGTTGTTTTGATGGTTGCAAAGTGCCTACTTGCTGTTTTCGGCAGTTGTTATATCTTGTTTAGAGTGTATGTGTTGCACCGTTGCTCCGTTTTGAGCAGGCTCTATATGAAACTTGCTTGATTCTGCAAGTAGTTTCATCTTATCATGTTGAATCCTTGTTTTGAGAGTGTTTTCTTGACGTTTGAATGCATTTTGCATCAATGTCATGTTTGACTTGTTTTGAGAGTGTTTTCTTGACGTTTGAATGCATTTTGCATCAATGTCATGTTTGACTTGTTTTGCTCATATCTTCTAGGTCGTAGCTCTAAATTAAATGAACTTTATATGTAACTTGAATAGATTTTCGTGTAGATCATCTTGGTGCATCTTAACTTGCTGTCTAACAACTTGGACATAAGATTTATTTAGATCTGGACCAATTTCTAAATTTGCATATGGGGACTTACCGGATTTGTTATATGTTGTTTCCGACCTCATTTTAACTTGCTTTGATGTGTTGTTCTTGTTTGCATCATCTCTTGACATGAGTAGCATCATATAGCCTTTGTTATGCATAATACTTCGTTGAGCATCATGTCATGTTTATGTGTTGTGTGTTTACCATGTTGTTTGCTTCTTTCCGGTTGTGCTTCTTGTCGATAGTTCCTGTTTCGTTGCGATAGTGAGGATTTGTTCGACTACGCATGGTTCGTCTTTGACCACTCGTCTTCTTTATGGACTCGTTTTTCTTCTTTGCGGGATTTCAGACAAGATGACCGTTACCCTAGATATCACTACTATCATTGCTATGCTAGTTGCTTCGTTCTATCACTATGATGCGCTACCTATCACTTGTTTATCAAGCCTCCCAAATTGCCTTGTCAGCCTCTAACCTTTTCACCCTTCCTAGCAAATCGTTCTTTGGCTATGTTACCGCTATTACTCAGCCCCTCTTATAGCGTTGTTAGTTGCAGGTGAAGTTGAAGATTGCTCCATGTTGGATCAGGATTATGTTGGGATATCACAATATCTCTTGTTAATGCATCTATATACTTGGTAAAGGGTGGAACGCTCGGCCTTATGCCTGGTGTTTTGTTCCACTGTTGTCGCCTTAGTTTCCGTCATACCGGTGTTATGTTCCTTGATTTTGCGTTCGTGATGTGGTCGGGTTTATGGGAACCCCTCGACAGTTCGCTTTGAATAAAACTCCTCCAATAAAGCCCAACATTGGTTTTACCATTTGCCTAACATAACTAAAATTTAAATAGGGGATTTTCTCTGGACCCCTAGTTTGTTAAACAACCCCCCCCCCCCCGGACAGTGCTCCTCCGAGTGTTGGTCCGAAACAAGTAGACTATGGGGCCACCGCGGGGCAACTCATGGTCTAGTTTTACTCGTAGGATGTCTCATCCGGTGTGCCCTGAGAACGAGATATGTGCAGCTCCTATCGGGATTTGTCGACACAGCCGGGCAGTCTTGCTGGTCTTGTTTTACCATTGTCGAAATGTCTTGTAACCGGGATTTCGAGACTGATCAGGTCTTCCCGGGAGAAGGAATATCATTCGTTGATCGTGAGAGCTTGTGATGGGCTAAGTTGGGACACCCCTGCAGGGTATAAACTTTCGAGAACCATGCCCGCGGTTGTGTGGCAGATGGGAATTTGTTAATATCCAGCTGTAGAGAACTTGACACTTGACTTAATTAAAAATGCATCAATCGCGTGTGTAGCCGTGATGATCTCTTCTCGGCAGGCTCCGGGAAGTGAACACGGTTTGGGTTATGTTTGGACGTAAGTAGTTCAGGATCACTTCTTGATCATTACTAGTTTGCGACTGTTTGCGTACCTTCTCATCTTATTCTTGTATTCCTAAGTTAGCCACCATATCATGCTTAGTCGCTGCTGCAACCGCACCACTATACATTCCTTACACATTAAGGTTTGCTAGTCTTGATACCCATGGTAATGGTATTGCTGAGTCCTCATGGCTCACAAATTACTACAACAACAGTTGCAAGTACAGGTAATACAATGTTCATGACGTGAGAATGATGCTTGTTTGTTTTGGAGTTCTTCTTCTTCTTCTTCGATCAGGGGATAGGTTCCAGGTCGGCAGCCTGGGCTAGCAGGGTGGTTGTCATTTGGGTTTCTGTTTGTGTTTCATCCGTAGTCGGATGTTGCTCTTATGTATGAGGTTGTTGTATTCATGTGGCACTGTATGCTTCTTGTATGTATCCACAACTATTATGTAATGGTACGATGTAATGCTTTCCATCTTGCAAAAGCGTCTCCAATATGCGCTTTTATCCTTAGTGGGACCTTCGAGTTCCTTTAGGATAGGGTCGCATATTGGGCATGACAAAGGCCCTCCAAAGGAGAGCCCTCGAGCCCAGCCTGAGAGGGGCGCCGCGCGCGCCTTCCTATGCGATGGGTGAAGGCGCCCCATCTAGGGACGCGAGGCTCAGCGCAGTGCTGTCGGGCGATGCCTCCTCATGAGACCCTTGGCCCAGCTGCAGCTTCTTCGTCTTGGGGGCGACCTCAGGAGGGAGGACACTACCCTCGTCTTCAGGGTTCTCGATTGCCGCAGCCTGGTAGGCACGCTCGAGGGAGCACACCGCGTCCTTTTCCTTGCAGGCGACCGTGTTGATGCCGCCGCTCCCTGGTATCTTGAGGACGTTGTAGCCGTGGTGTGTTGCCGCCATGAACTTGGCCAGTGCTGGGTACCCGATGATGGCGTTGTATGGCAGACGGATGTCAGCGACGTCGATGTCAATGAGCTCGGTGTGGTAGTTGTCGCGCTCGCCGAAGGTGACAGGGAGGCAGATCTACCCTATCGGATGTGTGGAACCTTCAGTCACTCCTAAGAATGGCTTGGTAGGCTGAAGCTAGTGATACGACACTTGGAGCCTATTGAATGTCTGGATAGAGAGAACATTTAGCCCCGCTCCACCATCAATGAGGGTCTTAGTGACAACCATGTTGCTGATGACGGGCGAGCAAAGCATTGCGAGCGCTCCAGCAGTGGCCGCGCACTTGAGCTGATCGGAGGAGTCGAAGGTTCTGGCGTATTTGGACCACCTTAGCAGGCGAGTTGCCTTGAGCTTGAGGAGCGCTGCGTTCACCTCGTGCGTGAACTACTTGAAGACACAGTGAGAGGCTGGGGCTGGAGAACCACACAGATGCAGGCGATAGCTCAAGGCTCCTGGAAGCCCCCAGCCCCCTTATCCTGGTGATGATCTTCGTTCCTTCTTGGTGGTGGACGCAGTGGAGGAAGACCAGCATTGCATTGAGGTCAATCCTCAAGAGGCTGGTCCCTCCAGGCGCCCTTGCAAGGCTGGCCCTACCAGCAGTCTTCCCGAGGCTGGTCGTGCCACTCTTGGCGATGGTCGCGGCCGTCCCAACATCCTCCACCTCGGTCGCCTCCACGACCGTAGCCTCAATTGTTGCGCTCGGGCGTCGAGAGAGGCATCCGTTGCGGAGGGCCCTGAGCTGCTCGCAGTCGTTGGTGTTGTGGCTGTGGACGTTGTGGAAGACGCAGAATGGCTTGTTGCTCTTGGATGACTCAGGGTGGTCGCAACCATGCTTTATCTCTGGCTCGGCTGCAAGCACAGCTGGCCCCTTGCGCTTCACGTCCCTGGCCTTGGCCTTCTTGTCTTCTGGGTCAGCATCAGGGAGCTCGAGGAAGGAGAGGTGTCACTCCTCAGCCCTCGCACACTTGTTCGTCATGTTGAACATCTCTAGAGCTATGCAGAGGTCCTCATGAATGGCGAGCTCCCCCTTCATCTTGAAGTCACATACGCCATCAGTGAACATTGAGACGATGGCCTCGTCCGACACCTTGGGGATCTTGAGGCGAACGTTGTTGAAGCGCTGGATGCACTTCTGCAGGGTCTCCCCCAGCTGTTGCTTGATGCATCGTAGGTCACTCACGGCCGGCGGGTGGTTGCGAGTGCCTTGTAAGTTCGCGATGAAGCGGTCATGCATCTCATCCCAGGAGGAGACAGATCCCACGGGGAGATTCAGGAGCCAGGAGCACGCGCCATCCTTGAGGGCCATGGGGAACCAGTTCGCCATGATCTTCTCGTCGCTGTTGGCAGCCTCGATGCTCAGCCCATAGAGCTGTAGGAACTTGGCAGGGTCGGCAGTGCCGTCGTACCATGGGGGCAGATCAGGCTTGAGCTTGCTCGGCCAGATGGCGTTGCGAAGCTCTCGGGTGAACGTGCGGCACCCTGCTGTGGTCATAGGAACCCGTCGAGGAGCTGGAGCTTGGTCTTGGTGCTCGCGTGGCGCCACCATAACGTGCAGCACACGGTCTTGACGTGGGGGTGCTAGAAGCACACGTGCATTTTCTTGGGGCCACTACACCACTTGGCATCTCGCCTCTTCGGCGCAGGCGCCTAGCGCGGCGGGTCGCGCTGTGGTGCCACCCGCCTTGGTTTGACGATGGCGCCCTAGGCTGTAGGTGGTGGACGTGCCCCGTGAGCCACGTCGCCCGCGGCAGGTGGCTGCTGAGGCAGGGAGCGGGCCGATGAAGTGGAGCCTCTGGTGGCTGTGACGAGCTCGGCGATGCGCTCGAGCCACTCCTCGTAGAATTTGTCAACTGGGCGGTAGCAAAGGATCTCCCGCGCCATGAGCAGAACAGCTTGGGCGTTCGTTGGGCCGCGATGCGCGTGGGAGGATGAAACGGCCGGGGTCAGCGACGGAGTGGCGTTGCGCCCGTCGCGGTGCACCGAGGGATGCATTTTGAAGCTTGCTACTCGCGGCCAGCAGGGCCTGTGGCGGCATTGGCTCCCGGTGATGGCGGGCAATAGTGGCAGCCGTCGCCTGCCGGAGCCATCTGAGCGACTTGGGTGGCAACCGTGGCCCCGCACTCAGCGTGAGCCCGACGTGTGTCAGCCATGGAAGTGTCGGAATAGCGGTGGATCGATCGACGGAAGAGAGGATCCGCGCAACCATACGTAGTGCGCCAAATGTCGGATTTCAGGTTCCGCAAACCCTTGATAGGTTCGAACTCTAGGGTGCGTGTGGAGATCTCAACCTACCCAGCATGCCTACTCGCGATCCTCCAGGCCTAGCGCGTCAAGCTCAAAGGGAAAGAGAGACACATCAGTTTATCCTGGTTCGGGCCACCTTGCGGTGTAAGACCCTCCTCCAGCGTTTTGGTGGATTGCCTCGAGGGGCTGAGGAAGAACTAGTTCAGTGGATGAACTAGCCTCAGGAGGTGAGGTGTTCTTTAGCTCAAGGGAGCTGGTGAGGTGGCCGGGTGAGAATGGATCTAATCCCTCTTCTACTCTTTCTCTCTTGATTCAACCTTCCTTCCCCCTTTTCTATGGTGTTGGCTAAGTCCTATTTATAGTGGCCTTGGTCCTCTTCCCAAATGTTGGCGGGAAGGGATCCCCCAATGGCCAGATTTGAAGGGGGACAGGATGTACACCCTATCCAGACTATTGTGGTCTTCGCGTGAGAAAAGCCTCTGGTCGTGATGCTGCGATGGGCTCGACGATGACCTCCGTCTTGGCGGTCTTGGTCTTGTTGCACCAGAATGGAAACCTTTGGCTGATCCCTCGGGACTCTGTGCCTGCTGCTTGCCTCCTTTGCACCAAAGAGGAAACTGGTACTCTACGCCGCTGGCACCTGCCTGGCGCCTACCTGGCCTTGGTCGTCAAGGCTGACGTCGGTTGAGCTCATGAGGTGCACCTTGCATAGAACTCTCTGCCCCTCGGAAGCCAGCCTGAGGAGGCCGATCCACTTGGAGGTCTTGGCTTCATCCGCCTCGCGTGGCTTGGCCTCTCCCGAGGGTCTTGAGGTGTTGATGCTGAAGTTGGGCCGTACCAGGCCGTCGATGGAGCCATGAAGTGGGCCGTAGGCAAGAAAGTGTGGGTACCCCTGTATCCAGAACGCCGATAGGAACTCCCCGATATTTTCCTCGCCCTCGCTTCTACCACGGTTTTTCCCATCATGGACGGCCAAAATAATGTCATTCAGCTGTGTCTCCGGCCCGCCCAGGACGAAAAGCCCATTTTCTGTCATGATTTTTGTCATAGAAGTAGTAGCCCACCACATCTATGATGATACCTAGTTTTGTCACAATTATCGTCATAGAAGTTTCATAAACATGATAGAGAAAAATTTCGTTTGGCCCAAAATGTCACGGATGTGTCTATTTTTGTAGTGCAAAGGGCCAGTCTGATGAGGTCCTATAAGCCTGATGACCCGACCAATGTGCAGTACCTCTACGGCACGACCCACGACAAGGTGTGGAGTCTGCTATTCAAGTCACAGGAGTACTAGCCAACCGAGAATGAAGACATTGGTCTCAACGTCGCAAATCCCCCGAATAAGGTAATTGATCTCTTGCTCGGTATATATTCAGGTGGTGATATGACACAAGATTCGGTCTAAGCTTCTGTTTGTTGCCTGGCTCGAGAAGTCCGAGAAGAACTGAAGTCCGGTTCCATTGCACGAAGAGCCCCGATCGGCTCAATTGGAGGACCTGCTGGTCTTGGCGCCTTACAAGGTTCTAGAGAAGAAAGGAAAGAATAAGAAGAATTTGCCAGAGAACAGGGAAGGCCTTCGCCGTAGAGGTCATCCGGACACCAAGTCCGGAGACGCTGTATCCTCGTCGGCCCAAGATGGGGAGGAGGAAGAAGACGAGGAGGAGAGCTCCTCCTCCAACTCCATGAAGAGGGCGTCATTAGAGGACGTCGAGGAGGTGCAACCTCCTTGGGCCTAGAAGAGGCAGTGCAGACCCAAGCTGGTCCTGCCCGATACTTCGGACTCCAAAGAGGAGTCTATGGTGTCCTAAGAGGTCCCGGAAAAGGAGCTCAGGGTTAAGACCCCCACCATGAGGTATGAACCTCTACATTTCTCTCTTCATTTTACTAGTCCCCTTACTGAGAAAAACTGGTCTTGTGGTATCATAGCCCACAGTGCCGCTGTCGGTGTCAAATCCGGCAGATCTCGGGTAGGGGGGCCAATCTATATGTCTAAGGACCAATGGTAACAATGGACAAAGAACACGATGTTTATCTAGGTTCGGGCCCCCTTAATGGAGGTAAAACCCTACTCCTGCTTGATTATATTCAAAGGGTATAGGGGTCACAAGAGTTGATCTACCATGAGATCGTATTGGTTAACCCTAATTTGGCTAGCTTAGTAACGTTGTGATCCTGCCTCCGATCTAACCCTCCGGTTTATACAGACACCAGAGGGGCTTAGCGTTGTAAAAAGTCGGTTTAGTAGAAAGGAAATAACATATCCAGACACCTAAACAAGCCATCCACGTATACGGGAGTCCCTGCCGGACACGAGAAGTGATCTTCTGTCTTCTATCTTGACTGCCCATCAGTCCATCCCATATCCGATAGACCGGAAGTCCGAGGACCCCCTAGTCCAGGACTCCCATAGTAGCCCCTGAACCAGTCTTCAATGACAACGTGTTCGGCGCTCGGATTATCTTCGGCATTGTGAGGAGGGTTCCTTGAATAATACACATTGGATTTCCTCCGTAAAAGAATTGTATCCGGCTTTGTGTAGTTAACACAACCCTTAGCCGTGAAGGCAGGATAAAAAAAAATAAGAATAGTGTTGTTTATTGATAACTTTTTCCAGCGAAGGGTCAGACTTGACCCTTTGATGTTTTGAACCGTTTTCACACCCCGCATTCTGTGTTTTGAGGCCAAGCCCCATTGGCTCATCCTGTCAAAACAGAGATCGTGCCCACTGAATATGGGATTGCTCATCAATAGAATTTGGGTAATCCGACCGTTTAAGGTGGACAGTTTCATTGGGAATAGGCGAGCTTCAGAGAGAAATTGGGGGGACGGTTGGCATTTTTACCGCCTATAAGAGGGCTATGAATATCTCCTTCCTCCCCCATGCCTTCCAGTCTCCTTTGCCTTCCAATCTCCCAACCTCTCAGCGCCCGAAAAGTCTTTATCTTTCTCACCACTTCCACCACCTCCTCTGACCATGGACGGATCTGGTTCCAAAGGCAAGTGGGAGGCCTCCTCCGTCACGGAGAGGAGATAAAAGATCTCCAGAATGCGGGATACCTCGCCGCCAACATCGCGCACAGGCTCCCCCCAAGGGTCAAATCATTCCCACTCCGGAGCCCGGCGAACAGGTCCTCTTCCTTACTCATTTCCTTAGAGGGTTAGGTTTTCCACTCCACCCATTCGTCCGTGGACTTATGTTCTACTACGGGCTAGATTTCCACAATCTAGCCCTGAACTCTTTCCTCCACACCTCGGCGTTCATCGTCGTGTGTGAGGCTCTTCTCCGCATCCACCCATACTTCGGCCTATGGCTCAAGGTCTTCAATGTGAAGCCAAAGGTGGTTAACAGGTAGCACGCGGACTACGGTGGAGGTATGATCAGCAAGCTTCCCAATGCCACGTGGCCCAAGGGGGCCTTTGTGGATACCATCAAGATCTGGCAACAAGAGTGGTCTTATATCACTGAGCCGTGCCGCACTAAGTGGGCGGCGATCCTGGAATTCAGATCCGGACCCTCCATGAGGCTCTTCTCCTGGACCGCAAAGGGCCACGACTGGGGGTCTCTTCCGAAGGTGCCAAAGCGGCAAATGTGTATTACCAATGTGCTGAGCAAAAACATTGGTCTAACCAATGTGGTGCAAATTATGCTCTTCGGTCGCGTCCTCTCCTACCAGCACCGGGCTTCCCCCATGTGGGAGTTCAATCTGGAGGACCCGTAGATTATGCAGCATTTCCTCGGTGCAACGCATGAGGGAATGTGGAAGCTTCTCTTCAAGGGGCCGAAGAGCTGGCCCATGGAGACCGAAGACGTTGGTTTCTACGCCAAGAATCTGGCCACTCGGGTAAGTATTTAACTTTTCGAAGACATACCTAGTTTATGTATTCGATCAATACGAAACTCATCGGCCCACCTTTTTGTAGGGCTGGACCAAGAAGTCGGAGCGGATTAAGAGTCCAACTCCGTTGCCCGAAGACCCAGTCACCCCTCAGCTGGAGGAGATGCTGGCCCCCGTGCCCTATTAGGTGCCGGAGAAGAAGATCAAGAAGAAGGGCAAGGGGCCAAAGGAAGGGCCCCACTGCAAAGGTCCTACGGACGCAGCGTCCAGAGAGATCGAGGTTGTCTCCTCTCACAAGGAAGACGAGGACGAAGAGGAGGATGAGGAGGAAGTGGAGAGCGACTCCCCACTCAAGACGCGGAGGGGGAAGAGGACAACCTGTGAGAACCTGGAGGGAGCGACGTCGAAGAAGGGGAATGTAATCCTTCGGATATTCAGACTCAGAATATGAACACATCCCAAAGAGGATCCAAAGGGAGAAGCCCTTGGCTGAAACGTAAGTATTGAAAACTTACTTGTTCAGTTATCGCTTAATCTGCCTTTGTTACATGAATCAAATCTTTTCTTTGCTCTTCAACCCTCCGCGTGAGATCTCGATTCCCTCCACTTCGGAGGGGAACTCTCTAGTACTTAGAGAGGCAGAGAATGACATGCACGCATTCTCCCCCTGCCATGGAGGACACAGATGTGTCGTCCCAAAGGGCATCTCCTGGCCGAGGAGGAGCGGACGAGGCCATCCAGAAGGCGCCTGAGGGTAACACCTCGGACGCTATAGAGCGGGGCACGGCGACCCCCATGACCACCAAGGGTGGGGGGCCTCAACAGTTCAGGCCCATGCCGAATACCGTCGCGGAGTACAGTACGGCTCCATCGGTGGCCTCTGTCAATCCGGAGGCCGCTGACACTCTGCAGGAAGCACTACAACATGTATCCATCAAGGAGGAACACCGCGCCCTGATGGGCATGGTCATGGAAAAGGTTCGGTCCGGAAAGAGAGGGACTAACCGAAGCCTTCAACAGCATACTGACAGGCTTTGAGGTATGCGATAATGCTCTTTACAAGTTTATATATATATATATATATATATATATATATAAGGATAAACCCCTGAGACTCTGTCCGAATCAGAACAATCTGGATAGAGGATCAAAAACAAATTGACAGTGTATTGTACGATGTTGTTGGACAGGCTTCTATGCTGGTGGCTACTGCCCAGGCCGCAGAAGTTAACGAGCTCAATCGGAAGCTTCGACTATCCGATGAGGAACTCAACCGCATCAACAAGCGATTTAACAAAACCCAAGGTATGCGGCACTACTACATGCCCTAATGTGATATGTGTGTTAGTCTTTGATATTGACTAAATGTTATAAATATATTCATAGTTGGCACAGCCGAGGTCGAGTCCCTCAAGAGCACCCTCTCCCAAGCCAAGAAGGACGCAGAGGTGAGCAAATCGGCCGCTGACAAAGTGACCAAGGAGTTAGAGGTGGAGCAAACCACCCGCCAAAGACATGAGGCGCGGGTGGGGGAGGTTGATTATAAGCTCAAGGACGCCATCATCAAGTGCAAGTCCTTGGAGCGGAAGAGTTCGAAACAAGCCTCCAAGCTCACCAAAGCACTGGAAAGCGCAAAAGAAGCCCGGGTTGAAGCCTAGGGCCCTCGCCAGGAGATCCAAGAGGCAAGGCAGATAGCGATTGTTAAGTCCTTTCTCATGCAGAGTAAATTTACAAGGAAGAGATATATTTTGCTGAACCAGGTTTGGAGTTCTCCAGGTGCATTTGTGGATCTGTCGAGGAGCATTGCTGATGCCGCCGAGTTCTTCCGTACCGAAGAGAGAAGCTCCACGGAGAAGCTATTCTGGTCGCAATACCTTGCGCCAGAGTATCCGGCGTACCTCAGCGATCAGCTGAAGTAGTTGACGTTGCTGCACCAGGTGGCCGGACAAGCCATGAGGGACGTAATAGTCCGTCTTTGGCCAGACAAGCCCATACCCAGCAGCTAATTCAGACTTGTGAAGCGGCTAGTCGAGGCGTGTTGTTGGGTGGACGCCATCAAGCGGTCGACCTGCATAGAAGGTGCCCGGATGGCCTTTGCCCGAGTCGAGGTACAATGGGCGAAGATGAAGGCCAGCGAGATTGCTATTGTCGGGCTACCTGAAGGCAAAGGTCACTGGCGGCCGGAGAAGTACTTCTGCGAGGTCCTCAAGGGAGCTCACATTGTAGAGGGCCAGTTATCAAAGGACATCATATTTAAGTAGTAGAGTCCGGTTTGTAAGAGTCATGTACTGAACTTATGGTGTAAAATATTTATGCTTATGCTTTATGATTAGTTTATCCTCTTGTTTGGCTTTTTTAATTTATAAGTCTGAAAGTTTACCAGTCGTCGGCTTTAGCCCCCACGTAAATGTTATAGGGGTGTTCTGGAATGCTTGACCGCACTTTATCCAATGTCTTGGTCCAATGTAGGAGGCCTCTTGCGAGGTGAACTAGGCAATAAGACTATGTGTCTCTCGTACTTTCACTTAGACATAAGAGTCCATTGGGGGCGCCATGTACTAGCCCCCTTGTTGCGTTAACGGCAATCCAGAGTATGGCGCCTTTGCAACATGGCTGGTCGAAGCCCAGCCCCTCGTATAACACGGCATAAATCGCAAATGATCTATAGTATAACACTAAGTCACCAGATCGCTGACCCACTCTCGCATATCATGCCAGTAAGTTTCTGGCTTTCTCTACTGAGGTACTTAACCGGACGAACCAGAAATACAATCGCAGTAGTTCTCCCTTTACTACCTTAGCCGAACTTTGAAGAACGTAAGGTGGCAAACACAGGAGCCGGGCAACCCAACTATAGACCAAACACATGATTCGGAGCCGATGAAATAATGCAATATCTGGGATGCCGAAGAATTCCCTATAGGTGTTCGGACTTATGAATTTGTGGGACCTAATACAGCCCCTAGTATGAAGGTCGTGCCGAAGCACGTATGCCAGTCAAAGGTAAGGGGGGAACATAGATGACAAGATAATACAAGAATCCAACCAAGAAGGTGATGATCATCTGCTTCCTTTATATCCTTATTGATACGTCGAGGTGTGTTTCGGCAAACAATGCCATTCAATATTAAGGTCATGTTACATGCCTAAAGAAAAAGTTTCACACAAGGGAAAGTCTAACACAGGGCCTAAAAGCAATATTTCAAAACTCCAGTGATGCCCTGTCGCACGTCTGCACCATTTCTCCTTAGTAGTAAGTCCTTTGATAAGAGTATTGGATGGTTGGGAAATGCTAGACTTGAAAGGATCTCCTGAACCTACAATGAGAAGAAAAGGTATATGTGGTCCAGATGAGGTCAAGCTGTATTATGGACCTTTTCTGCAGTGTGCCTCCGGCGCGGCCTAGGGTATTTTCAGTGCATAGTTATGTACGCGCGATACGCAAGCCGCAACCCGATGGGGCGATAAGCAGAGGCCGAACTGCTAATCAAGGTTCAGATCCATTGATTTATCCCAATTATGTGCGGACCAGACCCATTTAGATACATCATTGGCTTTATTGGCCGGTGAACTGTTCGGCTTGATAAGGCCGCCATATACCTCGGCTACGAGGGTCGCAGTGTGCTCTTCAATACAGAGGGAGCGCTCCATATTACCATTGACTGTAATAACGCCCTGACATACAAGCATCTTAAGCTTCAAGTAAGCGTAGTGCGGGACTACATTAAAGTAGGCGAAAGCAGTTCGTCCGAGCAGTGCGTGATAGCCACTGCGGAAAGGTACGATGTCGAAGATTAACTCTTCACTGTGAAAGTTGTCCGTGGAGCCGAATACTACCTCCATGTTAGTGAGCCCGTGCAACGGGCCTCCACGCCCGGTATCACACCTTTAAAGGTAGTGTTACTAGGCTTGATTCTTGATGGGTCAATGCCCATCTTGCGTACAGTGTCTTGATAGATCAAGTTGAGACTGCTGCCACCGTCCATAAGGAATCTAGTGAGATTGTATCCATCAATAATTGGATCAAGTACCAGGGAGGCCGAACCCCCGTGATGGATACTGGTTGGGTGATCCCTGCGATCGAAAGTGATCGGATACGCTGACCATGGGTTGAACTTGGGGGCAATAGGCCCTACAGCGTAGATGTCCCTTAGTGCGCGTTTGCACTGCCTTTTGGGGATGTGAGTGACATAGATCATGTTTACTGTTTTTACCTCGAGGGAAAACTATTTCTAACCCCCAGTGTTCGGCTGACGGGGCTCGTCATCGTCCTCACTTGGAGGTCCCTTTCCCTTGTGTTTAGTATTTATCTTACTGGCCTGTTTGAAAACCCAACAATTCCTATGGGTGTGGTTAGCAGGCTTATTGGGTGTGCCATGAATTCGGCAAGGCCTCTCAAGGATTTTATCCAAGCTGCATGGACCGTCCCTGTTGCCTTTAAAAGGTTTCTTCCGCTGACCGGATTTAGAGCTGCTGAGTCCGGCATTGACTATCGTATCGTCTGCATCATCGTTGTTGTTCCGACGTTTATTTTTATTGCGACAAGGTTTACCATTGCCATCCCTGACCTCAGTAGTGTCGGGGTTGCATGAGTTATTGCTTCTACGAGCCAAGTAGCTATCCTCACCCGGAAAGAAGCGGGTCATTAGTGCAGTTAAGGCTACCATGGTCTTTGGCTTTTCTTGCCCGAGGTGTCGGGCGAGCCATTCATCCCGAACGCTGTGTTTGAAGGCCGCTAAGGCTTCGGCGTCCGGACAGTCCATGATCTTGTTCTTTTTAATTAGGAACCGATTCCAAAGCTTGCGAGCCGATTCGCCTGGTTGCTGGATTATGTGACTCAAGTCATCAGCATCCGGTGACCGGACATAAGTTTGCCCGAAAAGCATCTTCCAAATCTTCCCAGATTCCAATGGACTTTTCTGGGAGACTGTTCAGCCAGTGTCGTGCTGGTCCTTTCAGCTATAGAGGAAGATATTTGATGGCATGGAGGTCATCTCCACAAGCCATGTGGATGTGGAGAAGAAAATCTACAATCCAGACGGCCGGATCCGTCGTTCCATCGTACTATTCGATGTTTACGGGTTTAAACCCTTCTGGAAATTGGTGCTGCATAACCTCATCGGTGAAGCATAAAGGGTGTGCGGCCCCTCTATATCGTGCAATATCGCAGCGAATGTCGGCTAACATCTGAGTTCGGTTCTGATCCCGAGTATAGTAATGGTCGTCACGCCTGGCTTCATAGCCGTTGTCTCGCGTTGGGGCATGACCCCTTGATTCGTAGATTGATCTAGTCTGGCCGGCTTTACTGGCTAGGTCACGTTTCAAGTCATATGTCTATCCCATGGTTGCTGTCTCCCTGCCTCTTCGGCAAGGGGGTGCGGGTTGGTGTTCGGCTTGATATGCTGCTTTATCCCGTCCATGTGGTGATCGGTCTGGTTGAACTGCCTGATTGTATTTCGACGGTATTGGCTCAAGGGCTTCGCCATCAAATTGTGGCTGCAGCTTGTGCTTGGGGTAACTCTAGCAGGGCGCTCGTGGCCATATTCCTCAGCGCCAGGACCTTAGTCCCCCTTTCATTGAGAGTATCATGTTCAGCTTTGAGCTACTGCTATTTATTTTCAGGCTCTGCGCTGTGGCGGTGAGTTGTTGCTTGAAGCATTCTTGTTCGAGGGGTTCATCTAGGACGATAAATTTTTTGTCACCGAGGCTAACTTCCTCTTCGGATTCTGGCATATAGTTGCTGTCCTCCGAATCTTTGTGATCGGCATGATCAGGACTATTCTGACCCTCTTCCCTTTCATCCTATTCGGATGTCGGCTCGACGGGGTATTCAGGATCTTTGGCATCGTCCGGAGTCTCATTGTCTCCGGTGCCGGTATTACTATCCTTCGCCCGACCTGATCATGAGCGGCGCCGCTGACGTCGGTGCTTTGGTCGTTTTTTGACGGGTTTGTCCTCATTGGGGCTCAGATTATCCCCGTCGTCCTTTTTATCAGGAGTGTCCACCATGTACACGTCATAGGTTGAAGTGGTCGCCCAACACCCTGTGACGGGTGGGACTTGGCTTGGTTCGGCGGCGGCATCGTCGTCCACGCCATCGATGTCTTTGGACGCGTAGTCCAGCATGTCCGTTAAATCCTCGATAGTGGCTATCAAGTGGGTGGTCTGTGTGGCATAAAATTCCCCGCTCTCAGCCCCCATACCAAGCTGGGTACAGTTCGAAGGCCAATCCTCCATGATCACAAGAGACTGCATTAGTCCCAATGCTTCATCTAGGAGCAAAAGTTGGACTGGAAGTTGTGGATCTGCAGGCCTGAGTTCGGCGTGGGACACCTGATCAGACTCGATGAACGCAAATCTCGACAGTTCGGAGTGATTATCCAGGGGCAAGTGCAAGGTTGTATCTGGGTCTTCGGTCAGGAGCTCCGTTTGGGGAAGGAGTCCGGTGGGGCTAACACTCCCATCTTTGGACAATGCGATCCGTCCTGTATCTAAGGCCGGGGCAGCTATGAGGGTTGACCCTTGAATGGGGTCTAATAAGGTGTCTGAAAAGACTTTTTGATGGGGGTAGGGAGCGGCAGCCATGGTCGCGAACTCCCCGAAGATTAGATCTCCTCGGATGTCAGCGACGTAGTTCAAGTTTCTGAACCAGATCTCGTGGTCGGGGTCATAACTGTCGACCTGCTCGATGCGGCCGATTGAGATGGCACGAAGCACGAAGCCACCGAACACAAAGACCTGTCCCAGGAGAAAGGTTTCCCTGGCCGCAACATCATTGTTGATGAAGAGGCGAGCCATCGATCCTTCTGTCGATGATACAGCGGAGCTCTTAATAAAAGCACCAATGTTCGTGTTAAAACCGGCAGATCTCGGGTAGGGGGCCCTAGCTATATGTCTGAGGACCGATGGTAACAATGGACAAAGAACATAGTGTTTATCCAGGTTCAAGTCCTCTTAATGGAGGTAAAACCCTACTCCTGCTTGATTATAATCGAAGGGTATAGGGGTTACAAGATTTGATATACCATGAGATCATATTGGCTAACCCTAATTTGGCTAGCTTAGTAATGTTGTGATCATACCTTTGATCTAACCCTCCGGTTTATATAGACACCGGAGGGGCTTAGGGTTGTACAAAGTCGGTTTAACAGAAAGGAAATAACATATCTGGACACCTAAACTTGCCATCCACGTATACGGGAATCCCTGCCGGACAGGAGAGGTGATCTTCTGTCTTGTATCTTGACGGCCCATCAGTCCGGCCCATATCCAATAGACCGGACACCCGAGGACCCCCTAGTCCAGGACTCCCACAGTGTCCACCCAGCCGAGCAGACCTCGGAGGGGATCTCTCCACCCGCTGAATTGTCGGACAATGGATCAGCATCGCGCTCCATGCCTCCCCTAGTCCCTGAAGAGGCCCAGGAGTCCTGTTCCAAAGGACCCCACCCCGTGCGAACACGGGGAGTGTCGTGGGAAACCACGGCCACCTATGGGGCCATCAGCCCCTTTGTGGTTCTCTGGGGAGACGGGCACGTTGCACAAAGAGCGGAGAATTGTAGCACAGCATGACAGATAACACATGAGCAGTTTTACCTAGGTTCAGGCCGCCGTGAGGCGTAAAACCCTACTCCTCCTTTGGTGGATTGATGGTGGATTATGGTGGAAAACTATTGCGCTCTTGCCCGGCAGGGTTGCCTTGGGGCGAGAGCGACTACGCGTGTATGAGTAGTCCAGGGTCTGAATCATTTCTACGACTGCAATGGGCCTCCTTTCATAGATCAAGGGGTCACCATAGTGGCAAATCAGTCTTTACATACTGATTAGATAGCAAACAGTGCTATCATACCTAATTCTGCAAGCGGACAGAGTGCATTAAATGCGCTACTTAGTGTCACATCACAGCGTGCCCGGCAAGGTTGTTTTGCTAGCTTCGCACCTGCTTGCTTGACACGTCTCAGGACGTGTGTCCGTTGGAGGTTTTTTCTATAGGAAGTGGCTATCATGTGGCAAGAGGCAGCCACTTAGTCACTTGGGGGCTTGACACCGCACTGATCGATGACTTGCGTAGCTGTGAGGTGGAGTGGTGAAGCTTTGGCGGGGCAGCCCGCCCTGGCCGTGCCCGGCAAGCCTGCCAGGGCGGTCTGGTGGCTTCTCTTTGGGGCAACCCTCGTCCTCACCAGGATCGCCTACCTGACAAGGGAAGTTTTTCCCTTAGTAAAATCTTGTCTCTCTGGCTTGACTCGGTCTTCTTGATTTGCACTTTGATTCTTCAAAGAGCTGACCTCTAGTGCTTGGTCTTATCTTGGGTGCTACAATCTGGTTCTCAGGCATGTGCACAGTCCGGGCAATAGACCCAGGGTTTATTGCACCGACAGAAGCCCGCGGGCCTGGCCTAAACGCGTTATCGGGCGTCGTCAGGGTAGGCCCTAACCAGTGCATAGGCAGGAGCGTAGCGTGGCTCGCCCTTTGAGATTTCTTGTGCTTCTTCACTAACTTGAGACCAGGTCAATTTCCGGTTCCACAGCTCATCATGTATCACCAATTGCAGTGGGGACATTCTTGTAATGGCCCGTGAAAGACTTTAATGCACGGGCGAGTAACTGCCAATTCACTCTTCCCATCACGCCCTTACCCTTAGCCATGTATGCTGCATGCGTTGAGTGGAGTAGATAATGGAGGCACGTGGTGCGAGAGAGCATCAAGGAAGGGACCCGGTCTTCATGTATTGGCGGAGGTGGGCGGAGGTTACCCGCCGAGGGATCAGCTCTCTCCCTCGATCCACCTATAAAAGGAAGGGCAGGGGAGGAGCGGAGGCATTCATCCTCATATCCCTCGTCCCTCATCCTCTGCTTTATTCTAGTTATGCTGAAAGGGAGAGCCCAGGGGCAGGCCCCAGGTCCTAGCTTGGTGTCGGTGATATCGAATGCTTGTGCTGATGCTTGGGGAGTGAGAGGAGGGTGTAGTCACGCCTTTGTTGGCGCAGGATCCCTCTCTAGTCTTCGTGCAAGCTCCAAGAGGGTGCATGGGGGGTGCGGTAGTAGCACCGGAGGAAGCGACTCTGGTGTGCTCGTTGTCGGGCCGCCCGTGGCTTCAATTTTAGTGAGGGGCAAGGCAATTGACACCACGCCAAGGTCCGCAATGGACATATGGCGTGGTTGTCAATCGTAGCCTATTCCCCCTCTTCCTGCAGCGTCGGTGGGAGGTCACAGAGGTGGTTCACCATTGGTGAAGGCGGACCCTACCTCCCCAGGCACTGCCTTTCTGGCGTATGGGAGAGCCACTCGTCTTCGTGCATGCCTCCTTAAATGGTGGTGGCTCCTTATCTTTGGGTCGTCGGAGATGACCATGATCTCTATGGAGTTTCCTAGAGCGCATGGCACCCACCTTGCCTGGTGTGGTGGGGGCTTCGAGCGACAGCGATATGGAAGGTGGCGGCAACCCACGACGCGTCAAGAACGGGGGCGACTGCTCCAATGAGTCGTGTTTGCCAGCAGCACCATCATCTCCGTCTGGGCTTCCGGCAGCATCACCATCTGCACCTGCCCTTCGGTTTCTTCCTCCCAGCCCGGGGGCAGCGTCACCCTAATCTTGGGGAGGCACCGAATCCCTAGCCAGGCATTCCCTCCGTCTTCTTCGTCTCCCCCTCTAGCTTCAAAGAAGGCGAGAACACAGTGAAGGTGTCACGGGGATTTTATCTCTTTTCAATCTTAAATCTATAGTCACTTGCCAAATTTTAGTTCATATTATGTAATCTCTTTAATCCATGTTTGTGTCCTGTAAGGTCTGTACTTGTTTGATCAGCATATTAATGAAAAAGATAAACTTTGTCGGGGACTCATGCATGTAATATGTCCATGCAGAGGTGGGATGCCTGTATAATTTTAAGTAAACAAGTTTTCCCTGGTAGGCTATCTTGCTGGTACCCTTAGTTTGTTGCCGATGAGTTAGGCCTGATACGTCTCCAACGTATCTATAATTCTTTATTGTTCCATGCTATTATATTATCTGTTTTGGATGTTTAATGGGCTTTACTATACACTTATATATTATTTTTGGGACTAACCTATTAACCGGAGGACCAGCCCAAATTGTTTTTTTCCCTATTTCAGTGTTTCGTAGAAAAGGAATATCAAACGGAGTCCAAATGGAGTGGAACCTTCGAGAGAGTTATTTTTGGAACAAACGCAATCCAGGAGACTTGGAGTAGATGTCAGGGAAGCAACAAGGTGGCAACGAGGGTCCAGGGCGTGCCCTACCCCCTGGGCGCGCCCCCACCCTCGTGGGCCCCTCGTGGCTCCCCTGACCGACTTCTTTTTCCTATATATGTCCATATACCCCGAAAACATCCAGGAGCACCATAGATCAGGAGTTCCGCTGCCGCAAGCCTCTGTAGCCGCCAAAAACCTCTCGGGAGCCCGTTCCGGAACCCTGCCGAAGGGGGAATCCATCACCGGTGGCCATCTTCATCATCCCGGCGCTCTCCATGACGAGGAGGGAGTAGTTCACCCTCAGGGCTGAGGGTATGTACCAGTGGCTATGTGTTTGATCTTTCTCTCTCGTGTTCTTGAGGTGATACGATCTTGATGTATCGCGAGCTTTGCTATTATAGTTAGATCTTATGATGTTTCTCCCACTCTACTCTCTTGTGATGAATTGAGTTTTTCCCTTAATGTTATCTTGTCGGATTCAGTCTTTAAGGATTTGAGAACACTTGATGCATGTCTTGCCATGCATATCTGTGGTGACAATGGGATATTCACGTGATCTACTTGATGTATATTTTGGTGATCAACTTGCGGGTTCGGTGAACTTATGCATAGGGGTTGGCACACATTTTCGTGTTAACTCTCCAGTAGAAACTTTGGGGCACTCTTTGAAGTTCTTTGTGTTGCTTGAATAGATGAATCTGAGATTGTGTGATGCATATCGTATAATCATACCCACGGATACTTGTGGTGACATTCGAGTATCGAGGTGACATTAGGGTTTTGGTTGATTTGTATCTTAAGGTGTTATTCTAGTATGAACTCTAGGATAGATTGAACGGAAAGAATAGCTTCGTGTTATTTTACTACGGACTCTTGAATAGATCAATCAGAAAGGATAACTTTGAGGTAGTTTCGTACCCTACAATAATCTATTCATTTGTTCTCTGCTATTAGTGACTTTGGAGTGACTCTTTGTTGCATGTTGATTGATAGTTACATGATCCAATTAGGTTATTATTGTTGAGAGAACTTGCACTAGTGAAAGTATGAACCCTAGGCCTTGTTTCGAAGCATTGCAATACCTTTTGTGATCACTTTTATCATTAGTTACCTTGCTGTTTTTATAATTTCAGATTACCAAAACCTATATCTACCATCCGTATTGCACTTGTATCACCATCTCTTCGCCGAACTAGTGCACCTATACAATTTACCATTGTATTGGGTGTGTTGGTGGCACAAGAGACACTTTGTTATTTGGTTGCAGGGTTGTTTGAGAGAGACCATCTTCATCCTACGCCTCCCACGGATTGATAAACCTTAGGTCATCCACTTGAGGGAAATTTGCTACTGTCCTACAAACCTCTACACTTGGAGGCCCAACAACATCTACAAGGAGAAGGTTGCGTAGTAGACATCAAGCTCTTTTCTGGCGCTGTTGTCGGGCAGGTGAGTGCTTGAAGGTATATCTTTAGATCTTGTGATCGAATCTTTTTGTTTCTTGTTTTATCACTAGTTAGTTCTATAAAAGAAAACTAAAATGGAATTGAGGGTGCCTCATATGCTTCATCTTTTTAATGTTTTTCGTGAAAATGATGGGAAGGAAAATTGTGCTCATGTACTAGAAGAAGAATTACATAGAATGCTTGGCATAAAATATGTGAATGATGAGAATGATTGAAATGTTGTTAGTACGAATTCTTTGAATACCTATGATGCTAATGATATGCAAAGCCACAAGCTTGGGGATGCTATGTTTGATGAAGATGATATTTTTAGTCCCCCAAGTTTTGATGAGAATATTTTTTATGATGAAAGCATGCCTCCTATTTCTGATGATTATACTGATGAAAGTGGATTTGGAGAGGTCATGGCTTTATTTAGTGATGAATCCACTATTTCGGAAGAGGTTCCAATTGATTATGAGAACAAAGTTGCTATATATGATGATTATTGTGATGACTTGTATGCTATTAAGAATAATGATAACCAGGAAACTTGTCGTCATGATATTAGTTTTCAATTGGATTATGCCTCACATGATAATTATTTTTTTGAGTTTTCCTCCACTACTATTGATGAGAATAAATTTGCTTATGTGGAGAGTAGTAAAATTTCTATGCAAGTAGATCACGAAAATAATGTTTTATGTGCTGGTTATATGGTTGAATTCCTTCATGATGCTACTGAAAATTACTATGAGGGAGGATCATATGCTTCTACATATTGCAATATTATCAAGTTTCCTCTCTATGTGTTGAAAATCTTGAAGATTTGCTTGTTTTGCCTTCCTATGCTAGTTGATTATTGTTCCCATAAGTTGTTTGCTCACAAAATGCATAGGAAGTGGGTTAGGCTTAAATGTGTTAGTCATATTCTTCATGATGCTCCCATTATGTTTCAATTTTTATCTTTTATGTGAGCGTCATTGTCATCATCATGCCTACCTAAAAGGCATTGAAGAAAAGCGCTTGTTGGGAGACAACCCAACATTTATACCTACTGTTTTGGTGTGTTCACATGATTATGCTACTCTAGTAATCATGTTTTATAGCTTTTGTTTCAATAAATTGCCAAGTAAGACCTTTAGGATAGCTTACGGTGATAGTTGTGTTGATCCTGCTGAAAATCAGAAACTTTTACGCCCAGTAAATTAGTTTTGATAACTCACAGAAACGTGATTTTGATCTTATTATTTTTGCTATGGATTGGTACAGAAAATTGCTCAGGTCTTCCTAATTTGGTAGTATTTTTGGAGTTACAGAAGTATTCGAATGATACAGACTACTACAGACTATTCTGTTTTTGTTAGATTCTGTTTTCTATCTGTTGTTTGCTTATTTTGATGATTATATGAGTAGTATCGGAGGGTATGAACCATAGAGAAGTTGGAATACAGTAGAGATTACACCAATATGAATTTATAATGAGTTCACAACAGTACCTAAGTGGTGGTTTTATTTTCTTATACTAACGGAGCTTACGAGTTTTCTGTTAAGTTTTGTGTTGTGAAGTTTTCAAGTTTTGGGTAAAGATTCGATGGACTATGGAATAAGGAGTGGAAAGAGCCTAATCTTGGGGATGCCCAAGGCACCCCAAATTAATATTCAAGGACAACCAAGAGCCTAAGATTGGCGATGCCCCGGATGGCATCCCGTCTTTCGTCTTCGTTCATCGGTAACTTGGAGCTATATTTTTATTCACCACATGGTTTTGCTGGGAGCGTCATTTTCTTTTGATAGTATTTGCTTGCTGTTATTTAGAATAATGTTATGCACCTATATTTTCAATAAAAATGTCAAGGATAGCCTTTACCATGCTTATTTTGCAAGTATACTTATTGCTGCTTGAAAACAGAAAGTTTATTGATGTTGCAAAAATTCCCTAGAAAAGTTAGAATATGATAAATTGTTGAAACTTTTTGCAAAATAAGATCTGATAAATTTTCTACAGTGAAGTATGATGAATCTTGCATTCTTTACAGACTGTACTGTTTTGGCTGATTGCTGTAACGTTTGCATTGTTTGCATATGTTTGCTTGTTTAATGATTCTATTTGAGGATAGGAGTATTAAATATGCAGAGGCATTTAGTATGCCATGTTGAATAATAATTTTAGTGATTTGTTACAGTAGAGAATGATAAGGTTATTGCGTTGATTTATACTAACTTATCTCACGAGTTCTTGTTGAGTTTTGTGTGGATGAAGTTTTTAAGATGTAGGGAAGCCGTGATATAAAAGGAATTAAGGAGACACAAAAGCTCAAGCTTGGGGATGTCCAAGGCATCCCTAATTAATATTTCAAGAAGTCTCAAGCATCTAAAGCTTGGGGATGCCCCGGTAGGCATCCCACCTTTCTTCTTAAACAATTATCGGTTAGTATTAGTTGAACCTAAGTTTTTGCTTCTTCACATGATGTGTGCTATCCTTAAAATGTCATTTTGTTTTGTTTTCCTTGTTGTTTGAATAAAATACCAAGATCTGAAATTCTTAAATGTTAGAGACTCTTCACATAGTTGCATAATTATTCGACTACTCATTGATCTTCACTTATATCTTTTTAGAGCACGGTGGTGGTTTTATTTTGTAGAAATTATTGATCTCTCATGCTTCACTTATATTATTTTGAGAGTCTTTTAGAACAACATGGTAATTTGCTTTGGTTCTAAAATTAGTCCTAATATGTTGGGCATCCAAGTTGGGTATAATAAAAACTATCATATAAAGTGCATTGAATACTATGAGAAGTTTGATACTTGATAATTGTTTTGAGATATAAAGGTGGTAATGTTAGAGTCATGCTAGTTGGGTAATAATGAAATTGAGAAATACTTGTGTTAAAGTTGGGAAAACCTGTAGCATGCAAGTATGGTGAACGTTGTGTGACAAATTTGAAGCATGGGGTGTTCTTCTGATTGCCTTCCTTATGAGTGGAGGTTGGGATCACGCGATGGTTAACTCCTACCAATTGTCGGTGTCAAAACCGGCGGATCTCGTGTAGGGGGTCCCGATCTGTGCGTCAAGGCTGATGGTAACAGGAAGCAAGGGACACAGATGTTTACCCAGGTTCGGGCCCTCTCGATGGACGTAAAACCCTACTTCCTGCTTGATTAATATTGATGATACGGGCAGTACAAGAGTAGATCTACCACGAGATCGTAGAGGCTAAACCCTAGAAGCTAGCCTATGATGGTATGATTGTAATTGTGTCCGGCCTTCTAAGGACCAACCTCTCCGGTTTATATAGACACCGGAGAGGGCTAGGGTTTACATGGAGTCGATTACAAGAAAGGAAACACAATATCCAGATCGCCAAGCTTGCCTTCTACACAAAGGAGAGTCCCATCTGGACACAGGTCGAAGTCTTGAGTCTTGTATCTTCATGCTTCAATAGTCCGGACGTTGTACACAGTCCGGCTGTCCGGATACCACCTAATCCAGGACTCCCTCAGTAGCCCCTGAACCAGGCTTCAATGACGATGAGTCTGGCGCGTAGTATTGTCTTCGGCATTGCAAGGCGGGTTCCTTCTCCGAGTACTCCAAAGTAATTATCGAACACGTAGACCGTGTCCGAATCTGCAAGATGATCTTCTCATGGCATAAATCTGATCTGCTGGCAATCTTCGTGCATCGTGCCTGTGCATCGTGGCCTGGTCCAACGCGAACCGGCTTTTCTTACCCCAGAACGACTCGTTTTACGAGGTAGTTTCATTGGCACGTCCCGTCGAGGCAGAGATCGTGTTCCTCTTATTACGGGATTTTCCATTAATATGGGCGAGCGTGACCCCACGACGGCCGTTGGTATAACCCTGTGTGCTTTTAGATAAGCCTCAAACGGTCACACCGAGGACCCTTGATATTCACCCTCTTTATAAAGGGGTCGAGGCCTATGCCTCTTTTCCACCTTCCTCGCGCCTTCTCGTACCTCAAGCTCTAACACCCGAAACCCAAGCTTCGACACCCCAGATCCTCCAATATGTCCGGATCCGCCCCTCAGGGCCAATGGGCGGCCTCCTTGATTCAAAAGGAAGACATTGCGAGGCTTAGGGAGGTCGGATACCTGACCGCCGATATTCAGCACAGGCTTCCCGCTCCAGGGCAAGTCATGCCCACACCGGAGCCTAATGAGTGTGTCGTTTTTGTCCCACACTTCCTCCGCAGCTTGGGCCTCACCCTCGACCCCTTTGTGAGGGGGCTCATGTTCTATTATGGGTTGGACTTTCATGATCTGGCTCCATACACCATCCTCCATATCTCGTCGTTCATCATCGTGTGCGAGGCTTTTCTCCATGTCACCCCACACTTCGGCTTATGGCTTAAGACCTTCAACGTGAAGCCTAAGATGATCGAGGGGCGACATGCGGAGTGCGGAGCGCCGTAATAAGCAGGAACACCGACGCCCCGTGGCCAGAGGGCTCTTTCCCGGAAGTATCCGATGTATGGCAATGGAGGTGGTTTTATGTCACGGCTCCCAGAGGCACGAAGTGGGTGGCCGCTCCCGAGTTCCGCTCGGGTCCCCGTCACAACTGGCGTCTTCGACCGACGTAGGGTGGAATTGGGGGCCCACTAGTGATGTACCAATATTGCAGAATCGCATCCGGGAGGTTCTTGAGCGGGACATTAACCTTGTCAGCATAATGCAAGTGATGCTCATCCGACGGATGTTGCCATGCCAACGCCGGCCTCTCCGGATGTGGGAGTTCAACCCGGAGGGTCCGCGGACTGTCAAGCACTTCTTTGGCTTGAAGCTCGAAGAGATGTGCAAATTATTCTTCGGACAGAAAGTAGAGTGTCCGGACACCACCGAGGATGCGGGCCTAAGCTGCAATCGCCTAGATACCCAAGTAAGTAATCTTGACACCGGACACCTAGTTTTGAGTTTGTCATAGTTGTTTATTCTGAAAATCCTCCGTGGCCAGGAATGGCTCAGCAAGGCGGAGAGAATCAGGTGTCCGGCGCCACTTCTCGAAGGCTTGCCTGGTCCCACCATGGCGAAGATGCTTGACCGGGTACTCAGCAGGATGCCCTCGGGGAAAGACAGGGGGAAGAATGAAGAGACCGAACCCCACACGCTACGCATCCAAACCAGGGGAATTGTTACCTCCCCTAAGGAGGATAGTCAGGAAAGGGAGGCTAAGGCCTCCTCCCCGCGCGGGAAGAAGAGGGCTGCCTCCGAAGACTTGGAAGCAGAGATGCCCCAACCAGGGAAAAAGACACCCTAGGGGGCTTGTCCTGACGGGCACCCTTACCGCATCATGCCCTCCAACGGGCCAGACCTCAACCGAGCTGTAAGTCAATTCACAATCCGAGGGTACTGTGGTTATCCTAGATCAAGAACCAGGATTCAACTTTTTGCAGTCCGGCCAGCGGATCTTCTCAACAGGGTTCGTCTTCGGGGGACCTTCCTCCGGAGATGATGGAGAGCGAGACCCCACCCGCCTATCCGACTCATGAAGCGGACAACACCGAGGTGTCGTCACGGAGGAGTACGGATCTGCTGAAGCCGGAAGCCAATATGTCAGCTGCCCTAAGTCCGGAGCATTTGGCTCACACGGGGCGCGATGGGAAGGGTCCGGCGTAGTTCAATGTCCGGCCGGACGTGCTGACGGGCTTACTGGAGCGAGTTGCATTCTCGGAGGAGCACCGCTCGTTAGTGAGCATGGTCCTCAAGAAGATTTCATCCACTACAAGCGGCTTGAATGAAGCATTCACAAGCTTGCTCAGAGGCTTTGAGGTACGTAATGAAGAATACACAATTTCTTTGGCTCTGAAGCACGCGCTAGTTGTGCTCCATATAGATAGTAGCCCCTGAGACTCTGGTTGCCCGCTCTAGGCGGCAAACGAGGGATCATAAACCAATGATCATGCTGTAAATATGTGCAGGTACCTGTGGGTCCGGACGCCGGCCAGTCCGTTGAAGTTGTCGAACTAACGAGGCGAATTGGATCGATTAATGCTGATATCACGCTGGTGAATGAGCGGCTGGACAAATCACAAGGTATGTGTCATGCCTTCCCTTGTATAGGAAAATATGAAGGTGGCATGATATTGATGTAATATGTTTGGACTGCAGATGGTGCTGCTGCCATGGAGGGCCTGAGGGAGGAACTTGCTCAAGCCAAGGAACAAGCTCGGGTGAGCAATGCGGCTGCCCTAAAGGCGGCCGAGGAATTGAGGGCCGAACAGGCTGCTCATCGCTGAAGCGAGGAAAATATAGCCGAAATGGCTATTGAGTTAAAAGATGCCGCTGACTGGTATGAGCTCCTTAAAAAGGAGCATGAGGATAATTTGGCCGAACTGAACAAGGCACTGAATGCCACCAAGGAAATCCGGACCGAGCTCAGGGGTGCGTTGGAGGAGCTTCGACATGCCGGTGAAATCGCGGCTGGGGGCTCCTATTTGCTGCGGACGAAATTTTTCGATCCGAAGTACGCTCCCCTGGATGGACACTGGAGTCCTGCGGACGCATATGCAGATTTGGCGAAGAGTACGGCTGACGCTACCGAATTCTTCAAAGGTCAAGGTGACAAGGAAGTGGAGAAGCTTTTCTGGTCGCAATTCCATGCTCCCACTCGCCCGCTGTCGTTGAGTGACAAGATGGCTGTTGTAGCGGAGCTTCACAGGCTGTCCGGGCTTGCAATGCGGTCTGTAATAGACCATCTTTGGCCAAAGGGGCCTAAGACGGACAGTTACTTTGGTTTGGTGCAACAGTTCCTTGGGGCCGTGCCTCGGATCGATGCCATGAGGAGGTCGGCGTGTATAGAGGGTGCACGGATGGCTCTCGCCCGCGTTAAAGCCTATTGGGCGGATATGGATGCCACCATTATAGCGGCCCAGGATCCGGTGGGGGCCTAATATGATTATGTCCGTCTAATGGAGGCACAGTGCTCGAAGAATCTCTTGTTCGAATGAACAGAATCATTGTAAAAACAATGTTTATTTTGATTATGAGGCTATATTTATACTATTTGCCTGAAAATCTGATTATGTCCCCTGTGCGGCCGTTTATATATATGTATATATAAATATGTAATCCGAAAGTTAGCAGCCGTTGGCTTTAGCCCCCACGCATACAACGCGGGGGTGTTCGAGAAGAAATATGCTTAATCACACTTGATCCAACGTCTTGGTCCATTAAGGAGGTGATCGCACGTCAAACTAGGCAACCGGACTATATAGTTGTAACACTTTCGCTTAGACGTGGGAGTCTAACATTGGGGCTACTATGTAGCCCCTAGTACTTTTGCGTGCATCCGAATACGGGCGCGCGTGTACACGATCGGGAAATGGCAATTCGTTAATGCGGAGGAATCCTAAAGATTCTGGTGAGTCCTCGAGTGGTTGAACAGTCTCTCGCTGCATCATGATAGTCTGTTTTTGGCTTTCTCTACTGAGGTGCTCATCCGGAATAACCAGGGCCCAATCACAGTAGTTCTCCTTTGGCCACGTTAGCTGATAATAACGGAACGTAAGGCGGCAAACCCAGGAGCCGGGCAAACCCAGCATTTGACCAAAGACATGATTCGGAGTTGATGCATATAAGGCCTAACTCATGACGCCGAACACTCCTGAAGGTATTTGGACTTTATAATAGATGATGGGCTCAAGAATGCCTATTCATTATAAACCCTTTGTTTCCAGGTACGTGCGTTAATCTGTCATGGCGAAGTGCCAAGAACAGCTGTATCCTCTATGAGTATGGAACCCGTGGGATGGTTAAACAACAAGAGGCAATAGAAAAGGTTTACACAGGGGCTTAATCTAAAAAGAAACCTGTTGAACAGGGCCCTGTTGCACGTCTGCGCCTTTGTCTCCATTGTGCCATATCCTGGAAGGGTATCGCGAATGTTATATGTGAAAAAAGAAAACTCATAGGAGGTTACAACATTAGTACGCGGTGGATAGTAAAAGTGTAAGCTGTTGGCCTGCCAATAAGGTTGAGCCAAGTGTGGGGCTGTATTGGGTAGTTATAGCCCCTGGTATCTGCTATAGGATTACATATACGGTGCCCTGGTTCGATCTGGGCTACCGGACTCGTCTAATCGTGTCCATGGTCTTAACGACCGGTCATATTTTTTTGATGTTGGAGGTCGCTTATAGTCCGGCCGCGAGGGCCGTTGCGTGTTCCTCTGCGCGTGACGAGCACTCTGTTATTCTGCTAACAGTGATGACGCCACGTGGACCAGGCATCTTAAGTGTAAGGTAGCCATAGTGCGGCAATGCGTTGAAGCGGGCGAAGGCCGTTCTTCCGAGCACTGCGTGGTAGTCACTTTGGAAGGGTGCGATGATGAAGAGTAGGTCTTCGCTTCTGGAGTTGCCTAGAGAGCCGAATGTTACCTCCAGTATGACGGAGCCCCTGCTATAGGCTTCGATGCCTGGTATCACCCCTTCAAAGGTGGTGTTGCTTTGGCTGATTCTGGATGGGTTTATCCCCATCCTGCGGACAGTGTCCTAGTATATTAAATTCAGACTACTGCCGTTGTCCATGAGGACCCGGGTGAGACGGTATCCGTCGGTTATTGGGTCAAGCACCAAGGCCTCTGATCCGCCGCGTCGAATACTAGTCCGGTCGTCCAAGTGATCGAAAGTGATCGGATAAGACATCCAGTGTTTAGGTGTGGGTATGATGGCCTCTATATCGTGCGTGTCTCTATGCGCGCGTTCGCGCCCTCTCATGGATGTATGAGTCGCGTGGATCATGTTTACTGTTTTAACCTCTGGCGGGAATTTTTTCTGTCCCGCAGTGCTCGGCTGGCGAGGTTCATCCTCGTCCTCACTTGGTGTTTCCCTTCCCTTGTGTTCAGAATTCAATTTGATGGCCTGCTTGAAGACCCAGCACTCTCTCTGCGTGTGGTTTGCAGGCTTGTCAGGGGTGCCATGGATTTGGCACAATCTGTCTAGGACTCTATTCAGTCCAGACGGTCCCTCTTTACTGCCTTTATATGGCTTGTTTTGTTGATTAGGTCGAGAGCCCCTGAATCCGGCATTAACCGTTGTGTTATCCGGGCTCTCTTCCTAGTTTTGGTGTTTATTTTTATTACGCCGTGGCTTCCTGTTGCCATCCCTTATTTCAGATGTGCTGGGGTCGCTGGTGCCTTTATGGGCTAGCCAGCTATCTTCCCCCGCGCAAAAGCGGGTCATAAGGCTTATTAGGGCTGCCATTGTCCTTGGCTTTTCTTGGCCGAGGTGTCTGGCGAGCTACTCGTCACGGATGCTGTGTTTGAATGCCGCTAAGGCTTCGGCATCCGGACAATCAACAATTTGATTCTTCTTAGTGAGGAATCTATTCCAAAGCTTGCGGGCGGACTCTCCGGGCTGTTGGACTATGTGACTTAAATCGTCAGCATCCGGACGCCGGACATAAGTACCTTGAAAATTGGCCCTGAAGGGCGAGTACCTTGAAAATTTTCGGGGAGGCCGGACATAAGTATCTTTCAGCAGTCGCCCTTCGGCATCCTCGAGTTCTTCCCAGCTCCCAATTGAATTTTCGGGGAGGCTTTTCAACCAGTGTCTAGCTGGTCCCTTTAGTTTGAGGGGAAGGTATTTGATGGCGTGGAGGTCATCCCCGCGAGCCATATGTATATGTAGGATAAAGTCCTCTATCCAGATCCCTGGGTCTGTCGTTCCGTCGTATGCCTCTATATTCACAGGTTTAAAGCCCTGTGGAAATTCATGGTCCAGTACTTCATCAGTAAAGCACAGGGGGTGAGCAGCCCCTCTGTATCTGGACGTATTATGGCATGCCGTCGGCTGTTGTTGTGTTCGGTGTTTATTCCGAACTGGTATTTGGTTGGTGTAATCATTGTGGTGACCATAGTCCCTCGCTAGGGTGTGTCCTTTAGATCCGCAGATGGACCTAGCTGCGCCAGCTTTCTTATCCAGGTGCTCATGTAGGTCATGCGCGGCGTCCGTAGCTGATTTGCTACGGTTGTGGAGTGGTACGTCTGGTCTTCTGGTCGTGTTACTCTTTGGTGGAATAGCCTCGTCGTCAAATTCTGGCAGTAGCTTACGTTTTGGGTAGCTCTTTGTATGGCAATCATCGCCATATCTTTCTTCAGTATCAAGCACTTTGTTCCATCTGGGATTCAGCGTTTCCTATGCGGCTTTAAGCCGTTGCTTCTGCTTCTTCAGACTTCTCGCTGTGGCCATAAGCTTTTTGTGGAGGTTATCTCGTTCCACGCATTCTTTCGGAATGATGAATGCGTCATCATCCGGACTGTCTTCTTGTCCTGGGTCGGTTGGATGAACTTAGCCCTCTGGATCATTGTCTTCGAGCGTCTGCTCCGAACTATGTTCGGCGTGACCTGGTTCGTCTTGCTCCATCACTGGTTCCGTATGGTCGTTGTTGCCTTTGGGGTTGGCCAGAGTATCGATCCTTCTGGCGCCCTTGCTCGTATTTTTACTATTGCTGGACTTGGAACAGCGTCTGCGCCGTCGCTTTGGCTTTTGCCCGGGGGTTTTATCTTCCGGGTTGTCGCCGTCGTCGTCCTTGGGCATATCCACCATGTATATGCCGTGTGACGAGGCGGAAGTCTAGCGCCCCGTAGGTTCTGAATCTTCTCCTGCATCGTCATCCATACCGTCGATGGCTTCAGAGTCGAAGTCAAGCCCGTCGGTTAAATCATCAACCGTGGCTATGAAGTGGGTGGTGGGTGGGTAGCGAATCTCGTCGTCGCCTGCTTCCCATTCGAGCCGGACATAGTTCGGCCAAAAGCCTCCTGACAAAGAGAGAGACTTCAATGAGTTCAGCATGTCACGAAAGGGCGAGTACTGAAAGATGTCCGCAGTGGTGAACTCCATTACCGAAGCCCAACCAGGTTCGGCGGGCTCGGGAACGCGCGGACTAGATCCTATAACCAGATATGAATCCGGGGAACCGGAGTAACAGGCATTCTCAGAAGCGAGGCCTGTGTTCGGCTCCACCGCCGATGAGGGTACGGCCTACGGGGCGGGGTCCATCCCTTCGTCCCTAGGCATCGCAGCCTGCTCCGGATTTGAGTCCGGGGCTACTGCCGGGGTGATATCCCGAGCGTTGTCCGGCAGCAGGTCCAAGCCATGCTCGCCGTGACTATCCGGTGCTCCTGGCGCGGGCCCGAATCCGTCGGAGATCAAGTCTCCGCGGATATCCGCCGTGTAGTTCAGGTTTCCGAACCTGATTCGGTGGCCAGGGGCGTAGCTGTTGATCTGCTCCAGATGGCCAAGTGAATTGGCCCGCAGTGCCAAGCCGCCGAACACAAAGATCTATCCGGGGAGGAAAGTCTCACCATGGACCGTGTTGCCGACGATGATTGGAGGAGCCATCGAGCCTTGTGGCGACGTCACAGAGGAACTCTCAATGAAATCACCAATGCCGGTGTCAAAACTGGCGGATCTCGGGTAGGGGGTCCTGATCTGTGCGTCAAGGCTAATGGTAACAGGAAGCAAGGAACACAGATGTTTACCCAGGTTCGGGCCCTCTCTATCAGGACCCCGACTCAATGCCACATCGATCTAGCATGTAACAGCTCATATCACTTTGCGGCCTCACGCACGGTATTCCCACGGGTGTCGCCTTACCTTTGCCCGGGACCGTTTGCGCCTTTTGGCTCACGTATATGATGATGTCGCTAGCATCCATATGATAAAGAGCCCGGGCTGACATGACTAGTCGTAAACCCAAAGTGGCACAGACTTACAGGGACAGGCATCCATGACCCAGCATCGAACGTGTCGGTCATCAGCAAGTGGGTCCGGGCTGTAGCACTAGGCTAGCAGGACTCCGGTAAACCGGGCTGTAGCGGGCTAACAGGGCTCCGGTACTCAATGCGTGACATTTCCCCAAAGGGACAGACACAGGAACGAAGAAGGACACATGCCGGCCAGCCTAAGTGTTTCGGAGCAGTAGCAAGCTACCATGGCTCGGTGGAAACACTAGGAGACATTTCCCGGTAAGAGAGGCTACCAAAGATAAACAACTAGATGGTCAGATCCCACACATACCAAGCATTTCAATATCATACACACAATATGCTCGATATGTGCAACTACAACATGGCATCACAACATGACTCTACGACTCAAGTAGTTTATTCAGTAGGCTCCGAGGAGCGAGATATTACAAACATGGGTCTCACGACCCAACATTCAGAGCATACAAATCAAAGCACAAGCGGAAGCTATCATGTCTGAGTACAGACATCTATAAATGAAAAAGGCTGAGAAGCCTGACTATCTACCAAATCCTGCCGAGGCACAAGATCGTAGCTGAGGTAACAAGCTAAACGTCGAAGTCCACGCGGAACTACTAGCGAGACCGAAGTCTCTCTACAAAAACATAAAATAGGCAAACGTGAGTACAAATGTACCCAGCAAGACTTACATCAGAACTAACTACATATGCATCATTATCAACAAAGGGGATGGTGGGGTTTAACTGCAGCAAGCCAGCTTTGACTCGGTGGCTATCCTAAACTACGACTGCAAGTAACTCTTTTGAGGTGGCGCACAGGAGTCCACATATTCACCATATCAATACACCACTATGGATCCGCTCTCGTCTCCCTACGAGAACGCCATCCATAGCACTCACGCTTATCTTGCGTATTTTAGAGTATCTACTTTCACTTGTCTATGAACTGATATACGCAACCCAGAAGTCCTTTACCGCGGACACGGCTATTCGAATAGATGATGTTAACCCTGGAGGGGTGTACTTCTTCACACATGCTCTCACCACTTACCGCCGTTTACACGACATGTACTCGGCAACCTTCAAGCGGAAGCCCAACGTGGGTGTCGGCCACGGCCTGCCTAAACACTCAAGTCTCTAGTCCAGGTTTATCGCCTATTCGGGTTCCATCCATGAGGAGATCCGGCCGGAGTTTCGCTCACAGCCCCAAACGATGTGAACAGGGTTCCGTGACACCAAACGGGCGCCCGGTTTACCCGGCCACGTGCCTACCGCATCACAGCCCACCCCTACGATCAGCGCTGCACACGGCCTCCAGCATACTACAAACACCAAAAACTACTTGCAACTCCTGGACAGAGGACAAGGGTGATTAAGAAGCCGAGAGGGTCCATTGGTTTCGGGCCCAGTGCGTGGTAGTAGCTGAATCATGGATCACAAACACAGAACTCAGTTCCTGAGGACGGCTGCAATGAGACAACCCACCATGTACTCCTACATGGCCTCTCACCGCTACCTTTACCAAATCGTGTTCACACACAGTAGGACATGTTCACACGCCTCTGATTTATCCCCGATGAATCAGACCTGACTCAACTCTAAGCAGTAGCAGGCATGACAAACAAGCAAGAATGAGTAGGCACAACAGGGCTCAAACAACTCCTACTCATGCTAGTGGGTTTCATCTATTTACTGTGGCAATGACAGGTCATGCAAAGGATAAAGGGGTTCAACTACCGCAACAAGTAACAGATGAATCGTTGTTGTCCTAATGCAGTAAAAGAGAGCAGGAGCGAGAGAGTGGGATTTTATCGGAATGAACAAGGGGGTTTTGCTTGCCTGGCACTTTTGAAGATAACATTGAGTCTTCATCAGTGTCAACGATCACATCATCGGTATCACGTCTATCGAGAGGGGACAAATACCGGCAACACAGAAGGAACACAATCAATGCAATGCACAATATGATGCATGATCATGACATGGCAAAATGAATGTGTTTTGGGCTAATGCAACTAGCAACAGATTAAATGAAGTTGGTTTGAATACAAGATTCAAATTCAAACTCCATATGTGATTATTCAAATGCCATTTAATTGATTTGTGCTAAACAGCAGCTATAAGTTGTTCTAACATGCATGAAAATGGTACAGATGGATTCCATGAATTTTTCTGATAATTTTTCATATATAATTTATTTAATTTGGAGTTACGGTTAATTTTCTATGATTTATTGAAGTTTAGGGCATTTTCTGAAATTTCCTAAATAATAATAAATCCAGAAATGAATTATGGCGTCAGCACCACGTCACGGTGACGCCAGCAGGGTCAACTGGGCTGGCTCGGGTCAAACCTGACGTGTGGGGGCCACACGTCAGTGACACAGGACCTAATCCCGGTCAAACCCAGCGCTGACTGGGGTTTGACCAGGGGTGGGGCCCACAGTCAGTGGCCTAGGGGGTTGGTTAGTGCGTCATTAGTGGCTAATGACAGCGCCACGTCACTGGCCACCGGAGTTCGGCCGGCGGCGACCCGAAACGCGGCGGAAGTTCACCGGGGTTGCGCTACGGGCGGCGGCTGGACGCGCGAAGGCCACCAGAAGGTAGCCCGTACACGGCCGCACCTAGCTGGCTGCACGAGGGGCCGCGGGGTGGCCGGAGACGACGGCGGCGAGCACTTCCGCGGTGGCCGGAGTTCGGGCGCGAATGGTGGCGAAGCTACGGCGCACTAGAGGAGAAAACGAGGAGGGCTACGTGCTCCTGGGGGTTCACCGAGCACGGTGACGTGCTCAGGCGCGGGCTGCGGTGGCCCTGGCCACGGCGGCGCCATGGCCGGCGGCGATGGTGTTTCGGTCTTGGTGGATAACCTAGCTATGGCGCGCGAACGACGAAACAGAGAGGGGGAAACAGACGGAGAGCTCACGTAGACCCTGTAGAGGTGGACTGCGAGCTTGAGGGAGGCCGGACGGGGACGGATTTGACGGCGGCGATCCGCGGTGGCCGAGGAGGGGAACGGCGAAGCTGGCCCCATCCAGGGCTTCTGGCGCCTTCCGTCTTGGTGAGGAGGAAGAGGGAGGACCGGCGGAGCTTTGGGAGGCGTCGGGGAGGCGAGGCGGTGGTTGTGGCCGCGGCGAACGGCGTCGGTGGCGACGGGGCTCCGCTCGGTGGAAGAGAGAGGGAGCCAGAGAAGGGGGGGGAGAAGGCACGGGGAGAGTGCGAGGCCTGGGAGGGTG
>NC_041391.1:411108857-411116953 GCF_002162155.2 Triticum dicoccoides | reverse complement strand
CGGGGTCCAGGGCGACGAGAGGAAGCAGGAGGTGGCCAGGGGAAGCAGGAGGTGGCCGAGGCCTCTCGGGCGCGCGCCACACCTCGCCTCTGCCTACTGGCAGAGGAAGACGACAGGGGGGGGGGGAGTGGAGATGGGCTGGGCCGTGCTGGGCCAGGTAAGTGGGCGCCAGGTAACTTCCTTCTCTCTCTCTCTTTTATTTTTGTTCTGTTTTATTTTTTTAAATTTGTTTTGCCACTATTTGAATTTTAAAATAATTCAAACAATGCCAGTAACTCCTCTGAATATTTTTATGTTGCTTGATGGACTTTTCCAAAAGCACATAAAATGTTTCAGGGTATTTGGAAATATATTCTATACAAGTTATGAATATAATTCCAAATGCAAATAAAATAATGATTTAAATTCAGTGCCCAAAATATTCCTCAAAATGCTCATTATTTTTGGTTTGGTGCAAAAACCTTTGCCAAATATAACCAACATTATTAAGGCCATTTTGGAAACACTGAATGCAATTTCCAGGGTTCTTTTGCCCTGCTTTTAATTAAAGTTTTGAGGCTTCAACAATCCTCAATTCATGTTTCAGAAATTTAAATATGATGCCTGGATGAAGATGCAACTATTTACAAACAATATTCTAGGGCTGTGACAACTCACCCCCACTAAACAAGAATCTCGACCCGAGATTCAAGTGTAGGGTAAGGTGAAGGGGAAACGCAAACTAGTATAATCTTCACGATCCAGTTGCACTCCAATTGAACGTTGATTCGTTCACCATTATTGTCTCGAAGTCTTGCTCTGAGAAATCCAACTAACATGACAACGAGAGGAAAGGAAAGACCCTAAAAGGATGGTTCTTCTCGAAGGTCGAACAACTCAGGATTAACTCACGGAATGAGACATAGCAACATCTCTCGAGCTGAGGGGCGAAGCACACATCCATAGGAATGGAGTGAAGCAGATGACGAAGGTTCACTAGGTAGACCACAATTCCACACCTAAGAGGGTGGTGAACGGTTGTCAACGTAGCGAGGAGTTGAGTTTCCATGATACCATAACGATGCACCTTAGGGAAGGTGACTTGTAGAAATATCCCCTTAAGTGGCAAAAGAATTACCTTTGATTCAGAGATCATTGAGACTCTTTAAACCAGCCTAAGGCAATTCTCGAGCAATCGTTTGGAGGGGGTCGGTAGAATGGCATACTCGGACTTGGCTGATGTGGATTACCTTGTTGAAGACAACGTAATGGATAAATTTGCTTACCACCGGAAATGGAAGAGACCCATGGTAGAATGGCACATTGGCGGTGAAAGCTGGGTACAAAACACAAATGATGGGAATGATTCTAGTAACTGGGGAGAGGCTCAACAATAGAGAGTTATCCCACTATTGGAATGGTTATAGCATAACCGCGGAAACTGAGAGCGCTATACAGTTAATGCCGACGATCAAACCTAGCACTTGCGCTTGCTCTCAAGAACTTGAGCAATTCCATAATCATCAAGGTTTTACCAACATCCGTGTCAAGGGTCCGGTAACACAACTTACTACCATGATGAATGGTGATGGAGGATGCAGATGCAAAGGAGGATAACACCTTCTCAGATTTCACTCTTGGCGGGGCCAAGGAAATAAAATCTGGATGATCGACCGAGAGACATTTAGCACTCCGCTTCTAATGTTCTCCTTGATGTGCTAGTGTAACCCATTCATAGATATGGTTTGATATCTAAAACATCAAGTAAAAAGGTCGGACTTCGGGATCTCAGAAATCCATAGGGGCAACTAGGGAGTAAATCCTACGAAATCCCTATGGGGGGGTGGCCAACTTCATCAATCAAGATATTATAATAACAGGTCTTCCGGCTGGGTGTGTTGGCCACGACATCCACTTTACCAGTTATCGCGCGACCAATATTATAATTCTTGGGAAATATTCCAACCATCATATCTGCCTGAGATTCAGATCTGGTTGGTGTCAGGATATTCCAGACTCATCGAGTCCAGGAAGAAAAACGGAAGTTTGCAACACGAATCGACGAGATGACGTTGCGAGATTCTCGGGGAATGAACTACGATAGCAAGCTCCAAAACATGATCTGGTTCTGCTACAAACATGTGAACACGTTGTCCCAGACAAGCATGCCCACATGGTAGTCTTACAATAAAACACTACCGAGTTCTGGTTGGGAACCATCAGCGAGGATATTGAAGTTCTTTCATAAGTCCGGATTAGCTCTTATGAAGATACTCCTTCTCCTTGAACAAATCAGTCAGTGGCTTGGTGTGCTAGGGATACATATGGAATGAAGGTTGCAAGTCTCCAAACCATAGAATTCTTCGCACGTATGCATAATTGATTTGGGATGATTCCAAAGGGAGCAACATTGACTTTCTCGAATCCACGGCGGCAACTTGCATCAGATGCACATGTATAAGAGTAAGTCACTTCTTTCATCCGAACATATGCTTCATGAACGGAACACGAAGATAATGCATATATAAGTTTCCAACACTAGCTTAATGTTCAACAAAATTATGGACAAGATAAAAATGTTGCTCATGGACTCAACAACAATTCATCCAGGTTTCCATATAAGTGGAATTCCACAATTATGTGAACAACGTGATAGCATTGGTCAGACCCAAAAGATATAATGGTGTATGCTCGAAGAAACAACTACGAGTAAGACAACATTACGAATATCGTTGGTTCTGATTTGATTTGACGATAGCCCATACTCTAATCAAAGATGGGGTAGGACAATAGGTCCAACAACTGATCACAAGGACCAATTGATGAAGATATCATCTTTCTTCAACACACACACATACACAGAAAGATATCCCTTAGCATGAACTAAGTCAGACAAGCTTTTATCTTCCAACTCTCCAAGTTGCTGTCTAGCTTAACCAACTAGCTCAGGGATATCCAACACAGATCCTTGGAGAAGGTTGGTTTACAAGAAACCAACTTGATCACGAGCTCAACAAAGCGGTCAGGTGACAACCTGGTAATACTTCCGAGAAGATGTTCGGGACATCACGAACCACCGATATGCTATTAAGCTCGAGAACAATCTTGCTTTTCAGGGCAAGAAGAGATGATCAAATAAGCAAGGGATTGGCAAAATCCCAACTCAACGACCGAAGAGTGCATCGGAAATAGGGACTAGGTAGCACGATCAACCTTAGGATGATGATTCAATAACCAACATGCTCAGGATGAAATTATCGTCCATTTAACTACCAAGCAACAGAGTTGCTAGCAGTATTGATTTCACACGCCATGATTCATTTGTCGGCATTCCGGTTACAATAACACAGGAACCGAGGAATGAACAATGATGGCAAGAAGTATCACTGTACCAAGAGTTCATAGGATGGTGTGCAATTCCTATAACAATCCCGATATAAAAGATGGTAATACTCCAAGGAAGAGCAGAGCAAAAGCTGGATTGGCATTTTGATCTGCGGAGTACAATTGTTTTGACCCAATCCTAGATATGGAAGAGGTACTGGAGTTTGTTTCTCCTAGTCATTCCGCGATAGAATGGCTTGACGGACCACAAGAGTAATAGGCATCGGTAAACGAATGCACGCATACTCTTGACTATCAATTGATAGACGAAGGTCAGTAGACAACTAAAGAGGGACAACTCAAAGGAACATATAACTTCCTGAGTTGTGGATGCATAGATTAGTATGTCGAACCAAGTTCAACATAATTCTTCCGGATAACCCATGCAGAAAGGTTGAGCTGGCAGAGTCACAATTATGAACGGAGAACCCATCGAGAGCACTCCTGTTATGATCTTTTGATCCAACAAACTACTGCCATAAGTGGTTCATAGTATTTGGAAGAAGGAAATACCACGGACCTCGAGGACTAATGCAAAGGTTACTGATAACCTAAAGGAACGAGCAAACACTACCAACATGAGGTAAGTAGGGTGAATCTCGGGTTCAAGAACCCAGGAATAGAATATCTACTACTAAGTAGCATCACGGAATGCTTCCGAGAATAAAGGCCAGAATCATCACACTGGGAACACAGATCATGGCTAGACCACTAGATGATCCCCTAAGCACTTAGGGTCATAATAATAATTCCAACATATATGTCGAGGCAATAATTACCTCAACACACCGATTAGTGTGGTTAATCTGGCCCAAAGGAACATCGAAGCGGGAGGAAGGAATTTGCAAATTGCTTCAAACTATTTAGAAACCTGGGATGACTCGGACAGCATAACGGCTGTAAATGCTCAGAAAAGATTTGAGACATGCTACAAAAATGGTGGCATAGCCACTCAGAAGCACAATACCAAGGTTCCGAGATCAACAATTAACATACGGAAGTAGTAGGAACTGAACTGAGACTTAATCCAACAATCTTGTAAGTCTACTGATTAGTAACACGTGATCCTAATAGAAAGAAGAGATAGCCTAGTTCTTAATCCCCGTAGAAGAGAAGATGATGACTCAGATCAGAAGGCCATGAGGTATAAGGAGTAAAAAGAGCCTTACGTTCCATCCCACAATCAATTCCCTCATATAACTAAAGAATTTCTAGACTCAACTTCGACCAGTTTGGCTTGGTAATCCTACAGGCAGTCAAGCTCTGATACCAATGCTGTCAGGACCCCGACTCAATGCCACATCGATCTAGCATGTAACACCTCATATCACTTTGCGGCCTCACGCACGGTATTCCCACGGGTGTCGCCTTACCTTTGCCCGGGACCGTTTGCGCCTTTTGGCTCACGTATATGATGATGTCGCTAGCATCCATATGATAAAGAGCCCGGGCTGACATGACTAGTCATAAACCCAAAGTGGCACAGACTTACAGGGACAGGCATCCATGACCCAGCATCGAACGTGTCGGTCATCAGCAAGTGGGTCCGGGCTGTAGCACTGGGCTAGCAGGACTCCGGTAAACCGGGCTGTAGCGGGCTAACAGGGCTCCGGTACTCAATGTGTGACATTTCCCCAAAGGGACAGACACAGGAACGAAGAAGGACACATGCCGGCCAGCCTAAGTGTTTCGGAGCAGTAGAAAGCTACCATGGCTCGGTGGAAACACTAGGAGACATTTCCCGGTAAGAGAGGCTACCAAAGATAAACAACTAGATGGTCAGATCCCACACATACCAAGCATTTCAATATCATACACACAATATGCTCGATATGTGCAACTACAACATGGCATCACAACATGACTCTACGACTCAAGTAGTTTATTCAGTAGGCTCCGAGGAGCGAGATATTACAAACAGGGGTCTCACGACCCAACATTCAGAGCATACAAATCAAAGCACAAGCGGAAGGTATCATGTCTGAGTACAGACATTTATAAATGAAAAAGGCTGAGAAGCCTGACTATCTACCAAATCCTGCCGAGGCACAAGATCGTAGCTGAGGTAACAAGCTAAACGTCGAAGTCCACGCGGAACTACTAGCGAGACCGAAGTCTCTCTGCAAAAACATAAAATAGGCAAACGTGAGTACAAATGTACCCAGCAAGACTTACATCAGAACTAACTACATATGCATCATTATCAACAAAGGGGATGGTGGGGTTTAACTGCAGCAAGCCAGCTTTGACTCGGTGGCTATCCTAAACTACGACTGCAAGTAACTCTTTTGAGGTGGCGCACACGAGTCCACATATTCACCATATCAATACACCACTATGGATCCGCTCTCGTCTCCCTACGAGAACGCCATCCATAGCACTCACGCTTATCTTGCGTATTTTAGAATATCCACTTTCACTTGTCTATGAACTGATATACGCAACCCAGAAGTCCTTTACCGCGGACACGGCTATTCGAATAGATGATGTTAACCCTACAGGGGTGTACTTCTTCACACACGCTCTCACCACTTACCGCCGTTTACACGACATGTACTCGGCAACCTTCAAGCGGAAGCCCAACGTGGGTGTCGGCCACGGCCTGCCTAAACACTCAAGTCTCTAGTCCAGGTTTATCGCCTATTCGGGTTCCATCCATGAGGAGATCCGGCCGGAGTTTCGCTCACAGCCCCAAACGATGTGAACAGGGTTCCGTGACACCAAACGGGCGCCCGGTTTACCCGGCCACGTGCCTACCGCATCACAGCCCACCCCTACGGTCAGCGCTGCGCACGGCCTCCAGCATACTACAAACACCAGAAACTGCTTGCAACTCCTGGACAGAGGACAAGGGTGATTAAGAAGCCGAGAGGGTCCATTGGTTTCGGGCCCAATGCGTGGTAGTAGCTGAATCATGGATCACAAACACAGAACTCAGTTCCTGAGGACGGCTGCAATGAGACAACCCACCATGTACTCCTACATGGCCTCTCACCGCTACCTTTACCAAATCGTGTTCACACACAGTAGGACATGTTCACACGCCTCTGATTTATCCCCGATGAATCAGACCTGACTCAAGTCTAAGCAGTAGCAGGCATGACAAACAAGCAAGAATGAGTAGGCACAACAGGGCTCAAACAACTCCTACTCATGCTAGTGGGTTTCATCTATTTACTGTGGCAATGACAGGTCATGCAAAGGATAAAGGGGTTCAACTACCGCAACAAGTAACAGATGAATCGTTGTTGTCCTAATGCAGTAAAAGAGAGCAGGAGCGAGAGAGTGGGATTTTATCGGAATGAACAAGGGGGTTTTGCTTGCCTGGCACTTCTGAAGATAACATTGAGTCTTCATCAGTGTCAACGATCACATCATCGGTATCACGTCTATCGAGAGGGGACAAATACCGGCAACACAGAAGGGAACACAATCAATGCAATGCACAATATGATGCATGATCATGACATGGCAAAATGAATGTGTTTTGGGCTAATGCAACTAGCAACAGATTAAATGAAGTTGGTTTGAATACAAGATTCAAATTCAAACTCCATATGTGATTATTCAAATGCCATTTAATTGATTTGTGCTAAACAGCAGCTATAAGTTTTTCTAACATGCATGAAAATGGTACAGATGGATTCCTTGAATTTTTCTGATAATTTTTCATATATAATTTATTTAATTTGGAGTTACAGTTAATTTTCTATGATTTATTGAAGTTTAGGGCATTTTTTGAAATTTCCTGAATAATAATAAATGCAGAAATGAATTATGGCGTCAGCACCACGTCACGGTGACGTCAGCAAGGTCAACTGGGCTGGCTCGGGTCAAACCTGACGTGTGGGGGCCACACGTCAGTGAAACAGGACCTAATCCCGGTCAAACCCAGCGCTGACTGCGGTTTGACCAGGGGTGGGGCCCACAGTCAGTGGCCTAGGGGGTTGGTTAGTGCGTCATTAGTGGCTAATGACAGCGCCACGTCACTGGCCACCGGAGTTCGGCCGGCGGCGACCCGAAACGCGGCGGAAGTTCACCGGGGTTGCGCTACGGGCGGCGGCTGGACGCGCGAAGGCCACCAGAAGGTAGCCCGTACACGGCCGCACCTAGCTGGCTGCACGAGGGGCCGCGGGGTGGCCGGAGACGACAGCGGCAAGCACTTCCGCGGTGGCCGGAGTTCGGGCGCGAACGGTGGCGAAGCTACGGCGCACTAGAGGAGAAAACGAGGAGGGCTACGTGCTCCTGGGGGTTCACCGAGCACGGTGACGTGCTCAGGCGCGGGCTGCGGTGGCCCTGGCCACGGCGGCACCATGGCCAGCGGCGATGGGGTTTCGGTCTTGGTGGATAACCTAGCTACGGCGCGCGAACGACGAAACAGAGAGGGGGAAACAGACGGAGAGCTCACGTAGACCCTGTAGAGGTGGACTGCGAGCTTGAGGGAGGCCGGACGGGGACGGATTTGACGGCGGCGATCTGCGGTGGTCGAGGAGGGGAACGGCGAAGCTGGCCCCATCCAGGGCTTCCGGCGCCTTCCGTCTTGGTGAGGAGGAAGAGGGAGGACCGGCGGAGCTTTGGGAGGCATCGGGGAGGCGAGGCGGTGGTTGTGGCCGCGGCGAACGGCGTCGGTGGCGACGGGGCTCTGCTCGGTGGAAGAGAGAGGGAGCCAGAGAAGGGGGGGGAGAAGGCACGGGGAGAGTGCGAGGCCTGGGAGGGTGCGTGGCGTCGCGGAC
>NC_041391.1:411050293-411108327 GCF_002162155.2 Triticum dicoccoides | reverse complement strand
GTGGAGATGGGCTGGGCCGTGCTGGGCCAGGTAAGTGGGCGCCAGGTAACTTCCTTCTCTCTCTCTCTTTTATTTTTGTTCTGTTTTATTTTGTTAAATTTGTTTTGCCACTATTTGAATTTTAAAATAATTCAAACAATGCCAGTAACTCCTTTGAATATTTTTATGTTGCTTGATGGACTTTTCCAAAAGCACATAAAATGTTTCAGGGTATTTGGAAATATATTCTATACAAGTTATGAATATAATTCCAAATGCAAATAAAATAATGATTTAAATTCAGTGCCCAAAATATTCCTCAAAATGCTCATTATTTTTGGTTTGGTGCAAAAACCTTTGCCAAATATAACCAACATTATTAAGGCCATTTTGGAAACACTGAATGCAATTTCCAGGGTTCTTTTGCCCTGCTTTTAATTAAAGTTTTGAGGCTTCAACAATCCTCAATTCATGTTTCAGAAATTTAAATATGATGCCTGGATGAAGATGCAACTATTTACAAACAATATTCTAGGGCTGTGACACTCTCAATGGAGGTAAAACCCTACTTCCTGCTTTATTAATATTGATGATATGGGTAGTACAAGAGTAGATCTACCACGAGATTGTAGAGGCTAAACCCTAGAAGCTAGCCTTTGATGGTATGATTGTAATTGTGATCGGCCTTCTAAGGACCGACCTCTCCGGTTTATATAGACACTGGAGAGGGCTAGGGTTTACATGGAGTCGGTTACAAGAAAGGAAACACAATATCCGGATCGCCAAGCTTGCCTTCCATGCAAAGGAGAGTCCCATCCGGACACGGGCCGAAGTCTTGAGTCTTGTATCTTCACGCTTCAATAGTCCGGACGTTGTACACAGTCCAGCTGTCCGGATACCCCCTAATCCAGGACTCCCTCACCAACCCTTCCCCTAGGAGCATGCGTAGTAGTACTTTTCTTCAAGGGACAATAAACAATTGCAATAAGTATATGAGTTCTTTATGACTAATGTGAGTCCATGGATTATACGCACTCTTACCCTTCCATCATTGCTAGCCTCTACGGTATCGTGCATTGCCCTTTCTCACCTTGAGAGGTTGTGCAAACTTCGCCGGTGCATCCAAACTCCGTGATACGATACGCTCTATCACACATAAACCTCTTTATATCTTCCTCAAAACAGCCACCATACCTACCTATTATGGCATTTTCGTAGCCATTCCAAGATATATTGCCATGCATCTTTCCACCGTTCTGTTTATTATGACACGCTCCATCATTGTCATATTGCTTTTGCATGATCATGTAGTTGACATCGTATTTGTGGCAAATCCACCTTTATAATTCTTTCATACATGTCACTCTTGATTCATTGCATATCCTGGTACACCGCCGGAGGCATTCACATAGAGTCATATTTTGTTCTAAGTATTGAGTTGTAATTCTTGAGTTGTAAATAAATAAAAGTGTGATGATCTTCATTATTAGAGCATTGTCCCAAGTGAGGAAAGGATGATGGAGACTATGATTCCCCCACAAGTCGGGATGAGACTCCGGACTTTATGAAAAATAAAAGAGGCCAAAGAAGCCCAAAGAAAAAAAGAGGCCAAAGAAGCCCACCAAAAGAAAAATTAAAAAATGAGAGAAAAAGGGAGAAGGGACAATGTTACTATCCTTGTTCCACACTTGTGCTTCAAAGTAGCACCACGATCTTCATGATAGAGAGTCCCGAATGTTGTCACTTTCATATACTAGTGGGAATTTTTCATCATAGAACTTGGCTTTTATATTCCAATGATGGGCTTCCTCAAAATGCCCTAGGTCTTCGTGAGCAAGCGAGTTGGATGCACACCCACTTAGTTTTTTTGTTGAGCTTTCATACATTTATAGCTCTAGTGCATCCGTTGCATGGCAATCCCTACTTCTCGCATTGACATCAATTGATGGGCATCTCCATAGCCTGTTGATTAGCCGCGTCTATGTGGGACTTTCTCCTTTTTTGTCTTCTCCACACAACCTCCATCATCATATTCTATTCCACCCATAGTGCTATATCCATGGCTTATGCTCATGTATTGCGTGAGGGTTGAAAAGGCTGAAGCGCGTTAAAAAGTATGAACCAATTGCTTGGCTGAAACCGGGGTTGTGCATGATGGGAGTATTTTGTGTGACAAAAATGAAGCATGGCCTAACAATATGATTTTTAAGGGATAAGCTTTCTTTGGCTATGTTATTTTGATAATACATGATTACTTTGTTAATATGCTTGAAGTATTACTGTTTTTATGTCAATATGAACTTTTATTTTGAATCATTTGGATCTGAATATTCATGCCACAATAAAGAAGATTACATTGAGTAATATGCTAGGTAGCATTCCACATCAAAAATTCTGTTTTTATCATTTACCTACTCGAGGATGAGTAGGAATTAAGCTCGGGGATGATTGATATGTCTCCAACGTACCTATAATTTTTTATTGTTCCATGCTATTATATTATCTGTTTTGGATGTTTAATGGGCTTTACTATACACTTCTATATTATTTTTGGGACTAACCTATTAACCGGAGGCCCATCCCAAATTGCTATTTTTTTTCCTATTTCAATGTTTCGCAGAAAAGGAATATCAAATGGAGTCAAACGGAATGAAACCTTCGGGAGAGTTATTTTTGGAACAAACGCAATCCAGGAGATTTGGAGTAGACGTCAGGGAAGCAACAAGGTGGCCACGAGGGTCCAGGGCGCGCCCTACCCCCCTGGGTGCGCCCCCCACCCTCGTGGGCCCTTCGTGGCTCCCCTGACTGACTTCTTTCACCTATATATATGCATATACCCCGAAAACATCCAGGAGCATCATAGATTGGGAGTTCCACCGCCGCAAGCCTCTGTAGCCACAAAAAACATCTCGGGAGCCCGTTCCAGCACCCTGTCGGAGGAGGAATCCATCACCGGTGGCCATCTTCATCATCCCGGCGCTCTCCATGACGAGGAGGGAGTAGTTCACCCTCGAGGCTGAGGGTATGTACCAGTAGCTATGTGTTTGATCTCTCTCTCTCTCGTTTTCTTGAGGTGGTACTATCTTGATGTATCGCAAGCTTTGCTATTATAGTTGGATCATATGATGTTTCTCCCCCTCTACTCTCTTGTGACGAACTGAGTTTTCCCCCTTGAACTTATCTTGTTGGATTGAGTTTTTAAGGAGTTGAGAACACTTGATGTATGTCTTAACGCGCTTATCTGTCGTCGCAATGGGATATTCACATGATCTACTTGATGTATGTTTTGGTGATCAACTTGCGGGTTCAGTGAACTTATGCATAGGGGTTTGATGAGGACATGACTACCTTGGATATGACCAAAAATATTGCATATATGCATATTTGTCAGGTGATTTCTAGTGCAAACTATTCAATAATCTATTTATGTTATCCAGAACAAAAATACTTCACACACTTTTGTGTTTTGTCTAATTGCAGGTGTATGGGACATTTGTACAATCCACATATGAAGATAAGGAAGAAAGAGATGTTTATTTGCTGTCCAAAAAGTTCTCTCATGTCACTTTTGGCCCAAGAGAAGATAGAGTCCAAGTCTCTCACGTTCTGGATTCAGATTCGGACTGCACAGACACACCTGACTCAAAACGCACACAAGTTTTTCATACGGACTCCGAATTGGGTGATTTTTTTTTGTTGGAAACTAGATTTCGTGCACTTTCCAACCCAATTGGAATCACCTTCAAATTCGTCCGGAGCGTTGAGTTGTGGATGAAACAATCTGATGCTACAGCAGAATCCGAGTCAAACTACAAGTCCAAAGGTGTTACATCACCTCCACTTGGGCCCATTGGCCTTGTACGACCTAGATTTAGTTTTAGGCTGCCTTGGGACGTCCTCCCACCTCCTTGGCCACCACCCCTTGCTCCTATATAAGTAGATCCATCTAGTAGCTTTTCCTTGGGATTTGTTTAGTTAAAAGTTAGCCATTGCAACTTCGTGTACTTCGTTTGTGTCCAACGACCAGACCAAGACCGCTTACGGATCCCCACCTTTATCAATACTTCATATATATTCGCAATATTCAGATTGCTTTTATCATATTCTTGCTCGTTCTTCGATTGCTTGCAGGAATAGACCTTTGTGGTCAGGTTGATCGTGCTCCGGCGTGGTCAATAACCTCAGGAGATTGGTTTAGCGATTGCTAAGGCGCAACGTCGTGCACGTTTGTAGTCGGATCGTCAAAGTCGTCTCCACCAAATCGGTAGTATCATCTCATCGGAAGATCGGGACACCCCGCCTCTATCAGGGTTGGCACACGTTTTCCTCTTGACTCTCCGGTAGAAACTTTGGGGCACTCTTTGAAGTTTTTTGTGTTGGTTGAATAGATGAATCTGAGATTGTGTGATGCATATCGTATAATCACCCACGGATACTTGTGGTGACATTGGAGTATCTAGGTGACATTAGGTTTTGGTTGATTTGTATCTTAAGGTGTTATTCTAGTACGAACTCTAGGATACATTGAATGGAAAGAATAGCATCATGTTATTTTACTACAGACTCTTGACTAGATCGATCAGAAAGGATAACTTTGAGGTGGTTTCGTACCCTACAATAATCTCTTTGTTTGTTCTCCGCTATTAGTGACTTTGGAGTGACACTTCGTTGCATGTTGACGGAAAGTTATATGATCCAATTATGTTATTATAGTTGAGAGAACTTGCACTAGTGAAAGTATGAACCCTAGTCCTTGTTTCGAAGCATTGCAATACCGTTTGTGCTCTCTTTGATCATTAGTTACCTTGCAGATTTTATAATTTCAGATTACAAAAACCTATATCTACCATCCATCTCTTCGCCGAACTAGTGCACCTATACAATTTACCATTGCATTGGGTGTGTTGGGGACACAAGAGACTCTTTGTTATTTGGTTGCAGGGTTGTTTGAGAGAGACCATCTTCATCCTACACCTCCCACGAATTGATAAACCTTAGGTCATCCACTTGAGGGAAATTTGCTACTGTCCTACAAACCTCTGCACATGGAGGCCCAACAACGTCTACAAGGAGAAGGGTGCGTAGTAGACATCAAGGCATGCCGGGCACAAAACGTAAAGAGGGACCAGCTCCTCACCAATCATTTTTTCCAAAGGCCACTGTGACCATCCTGACCGAAACAACGTTCGAGTCGAGGGATGGGAGCACCTAAGTTTCAAATGGCAGCAAGGTTTTCTTATGATCAAGTGTTTACTTACAGAACAAGTATGGATAAGAGAAAGAACTTATCTGTTTGGCTTGCTGGGGATCGCAATGTAGGCTTCGTCTTCTCATCTCCTCTTTGGGAGCAAGTCCACGGCAGGAGCCTGCAGTTTATGCAAATGAGATGATGCCAGATGCGGTCTTATCTACATGAACATGTGTTGCTCATGATATCCTTATGCATGCAACTTGTCGCCCCCCCAGCGCTTCATTTATTTCTCTGTTGCTTATGGTCTGCGTCTAGCTTTGTACAAGGGGTTACATGCAACCGAGGTAAGGCCCGTACAAAAGGGTGGCTGCCCGGCAGGACCAGACAGCCATACCTTACGTGTAGAACTTGTGGAGGTGCTCAATATTCCATGAGTTTTGCAATTGAATAACATCTCCGGTCTCTAGGCAGATTACTCTAGGTCTGGTGACTCGTACTACCCGGTAAGGGCCTTCCCACATTGGCGTCAACTTGTTTGTACCCTTGGCGGTCTGAACGCGCCTAAGGACAAGGTCGCCTTCCTCAAAACACCGGGCGTGAACCCTGCGGCTATGATAGTGACACAGGGCTTGCTGGTAGCGTGCAACAGGCGTAGCAGCCCGGAGACAGTTCTCCTCGAGAAGCACAATGTCGTCATGCCGGTGTTGTTCTTGCACTACTTCATCATTGGAAAGCACTCAAGGTAACATGTAAATGAGTTCCATGGGGATAACTGTGTCGGTGCAACAAACCCTGGGTCTGTTGCCCAAACTGTGCACAGGCTCAAGGGCAATATTACAACACCAAGGTCAGTCAAAGCAAGGAGGATCGATTCCTTTGGAAGACTCAATTACAGATCTAGAAGGCCAAGACGAGCGAGAGAAACAAGATAACGCCAAGGAGAGAACCATCCTTGCCAGGCAGGCGAGCCTGGCAGGGTTGGGCTTTGCACCGAAAACATACTTCCATATCGTCCCGGCAGGCCCTACCGGGACTTGCGGAGGCAACTACGCCACCGCTCCACCTCAGGAGCGACGCAAGTCATAGGTCAGTGCGGTGTTTAGCCCCAAGATGACTAAGTGGCTGCTTTTCACCACATGGCAGCCACTTCCTACAACAATACCTCCATATGACACCCGTCATAGGACGTGTCAAGCAAGCATGCACAAAGCTGGCAAAATAGCCCGGCAAGGGACGCTGTGATGTGACACTAGGCAGTGCATTTAATGCACCCTGTCAGCCTACAAAGTTAGGTATGATAGCATTGTTTGCTATCTAATCAGTACACAAAAGACTGATTTGCCACTTTGGTAACCCCTTGTTCTATAAAAGGAGGCACATGGCAAACGTGAAAAGGGTTCGGTTTGCGAGGTTGCCAAGCTCAGGCCCTCACGTACCTATATGCATGTAGCCACTTGACCTAAGACAACCCTGCCGGGCAAAGTACGTTGCGTCGACCACCACCTTTTGCAGCATCAATCCACCAAAGCAGGACTAGGGTTTTATGCCTCACGGCGGCCCGAACTTGGGTAAAATTGCCTGTGTGATCCCTGGCGTGCTGAGTGACGCTTCTCCGCTCTTAGTGCAATGTGCCCACCCCCCCACCAAACCAAAAGGGGCTCGTAGCCCCGTAGGTGGCCATTGTCAGTGTCAAAACCGGCAGATCTTGGGTAGGGGGGCCCAAGCTGTATGTCTGAGGACCGACGGTAACTATGGACAAAGGACACAATGTTTACCCAGGTTCGGGCCCTCTTAATGGAGGTAAAACCCTACTCCTGCTTGATTATATTCGAATGGTATAGGGGTTACAAGAGTTGATCTACCACGATATCGAGTTGGCTAAACCTAGATTAGCTAGCCTAGCGATGTTGTGATCCTGCCTCCGATCTAACGATCCGGTTTATATAGATGCCAGAGGGGCTTAGGGTTGTACAAAGTCGGTTTAACAGAAAGGAAATAACATATCCGGACACCCATTGTCGGTGTCAAAACCGGCGGATCTCGGGTAGGGGGTCCCGAACTGTGCGTCTAGGCGGATGGTAACAAGAGACAAGGGACACGATGTTTTTACCCAGGTTCGGGCCCTCTCGATGGAGGTAAAACCCTACTCCTGCTTGATTGATATTGATGATATGGGTAGTACAAGAGTGGATCTACCACGAGATCAAGGAGGCTAAACCCTAGAAGCTAGCCTATGGTATGATTGTTGTTCGTCCTATGGACTAAAACCCTCCGGTTTATATAGACACTGGAGAGGGCTAGGCTTACACAGAGTCGGTTACAATGGTAGGAAATCTATACATCCGTATTGCCAAGCTTGCCTTCCACGCCAAGGAAAGTCCCATCCGGACACGGGACGAAGTCTTCAATCTTGTATCTTCATAGTCTTGGAGTCCGGCCGATGATGATAGTTCGGCTATCCGGTGTCAGGACCCCGACTCAGTACCACATCGATATAGCATGTAACACATCATATCACTTTGCGGCCTCACGCACGGTATCCCCACGGGTGTCGCCTTACCTTTGCCCGGGACCGTTTGCGCCTTTTGGCACACGTATATGATAGTGTCGCTAGCATCCATATGACAAGGAGCCCGGGCTGACATGGCTAGTCGTTAACCCAAAGTGGCACAGACTTACAGGGACAGGCATCCATGACCCAGCATCGAACGTGTCGGTCATCAGCGAGTGAATCCAGGCTGTAGCACTGGGCTAGCAGGACTCCGGTGAACCGGGCTGTAGCGGGCTAACAGGACTCCGGTATTCATCGCGTGACATTTCCCCGAAGGGACAGACACAGGAATGAAGAAGGACACATGCCGGCCAGCCTAAGTGTTCCGGAGCAGTAGCAAGCTACCATGGCTCGGTGGAAACACTAGGAGACATTTCCCCGTAAGAGAGGCTACTAAAGATAAACAACTAGATGGTCAGATCCCACACATACCAAGCATTTCAATAACATACACACAATATGCTCGATATGTGCAAAACAACATGGCATCACAACATGACTCTACGACTCAAGTAATTTGTTCAATAGGCTCCGAGGAGCGAGATATTACAAACATGGGTCTCATGACCCAATAATTAGAGCATACAAATCAAAACACAAGCGGAAGCTATCATGTCTGGGTACAGACATCTATAACTGAAAAAGGCTGAGAAGCCTGACTATCTACCAGATCCTGCCGGGGCACAAGATCGTAGCTGAGGTAACAAGCTAAACGTCGAAGTCCTTTACCGCGGACACGGCTATTCGAATAGATGATATTAACCCTGCAGGGGTGTACTTCTTCATACATGTTTCCACCACTTAGCGTCTGCACACGACATGTGCTCGGCAGACTTCAAGCGAAAGCTGACGTGGGTGTAGACCACAACCTACCTAAACACCTAAGTCTCTAGTCCAGGTTTATTGACTATTCGGGTTCCATCCATGAGGAGATCCGGCCGGAGTTTCGCTCACAGCCCCAAACGATGTGAACAGGGTTCCCGAGACACCAAACGGGCATCCGGTACACCGTGCCACGTACCTACCGCATCACAGCCCACCCCTACGGTCAGCGCTGTCCACGGCCTCCAGTAAGCTACAAACACCAGAAACTACTTGCAACTCCTGGACAGAGGACAAGGGTGAATAAGAAGTCGAGTGGGGTCATATTTCAGGGCCCAATGTATGGTAGTAGCTGAATCATGGATCACAAACACAGAACTCAGTTCCTGAGGACGGCTGCAATGAGACAACCCACCATGTACTCCTACATGGCCTCTCACCACTACCTTTACCAAATTGTGTTCACACACTTAGCTCACACACAGTAGGACATGTTCACACACCTCTGATTCATCCCCGATGAATCAGACCTGACTCAACTCTAAACAGTAGCAGGCATGACAAACAAACATGAATGAGTAGGCACAACAGGGCTCAAACAACTCCTACTCATGCTAGTGGGTTTCATCTATTTACTGTGGCAATGACAGGTCATGCAAAGGATAAAGGGGTTCAGCTACCGCAGCAAGTAACAGTTGAATCGTTGTTGTCCTAATGCATTAAAAGAGAGCAGGAGCGAGAGAGTAGGATTGTATCGGAATGAACAAGGGGGTTTTGCTTGCCTGGCACTTCTGAAGATAACATTGAGTCTTCATCAGTGTCAACGATCACATCATCGGTATCACGTCTATCGAGAGGGGACAAATACCGGCAACACAGAAGGGAACACAATCAATGCAATGCACAATATGATGCATGATCATGACATGGCAAAATGAATGTGTTTTTAGCTAATGCAACTAGCAACAGATTAAATGAAGTTGGTTTGAATACAAGATTCAAATTCAAACACCATATGTGATTATTTAAATGCCCTTTATATGATTTGTGCTAAACAGCATCTACAAGTTGTTCTAACATGCATGAAAATGGTACAGATGGATTCCTTGAATTTTTCTGATAATTTTTCATATATAAATTATTTAATTTGGAGTTACGGTTGAATTTCTATGAATTTTAGAAGTTTTTACAATTTTCTGGAATTCCTGAGATAATAATAAATCCAGAAAATGATTTAACCGCGTCAGCCTGAAGCCAGCATGACGTCAGCGAGTCAACGGCCAGGTCCAGGTCAAACCTGACGTGTGGGGTCCACACGTCAGTGACACAGGAGCTAATCCCGGTCAAACCCAGCGCTGACTGGGGTTTGACCAGGGGTGGGGCCCACTGTCAGTGGCCTAGGGGGTTGGTTAGTGCGTCATTAGTGGCTAATGACAGCGCCACGTCACTGGCCACCGGAGTTCGGCCGGCGGCGACACGAAATGCGGCGGATGTTCACCGGGGTTGCGCTACGGGCGGCGGCTGGACGCGTGAAGGCCACCAGAAGGTAGCCCGTACACGGCCGCACCTAGCTGGCTGCACGAGGGGCCGTGTGGTGGCCGGAGACGACGGCGGCGAGCACTTCCGCGGTGGCCGGAGTTCGGGCGCGAACGGTGGCGAAGCTACGATGCACTAGAGGAGAAAACAAGGAGGGCTACGTGCTCCTGGGGGTTCACCGAGCACGGTGACGTGCTCAGGCGCGGGCTGCGGTGGCCCTGGCCACGGCGGCGCCATGGCCGGCGGCGATGGGGTTTCGGCCTTGGTGGATAACCTAGCTACGGCGCGCGAACGACGAAACAGAGAGGGGGAAACGGACGGAGAGCTCACGTAGACCCTGTAGAGGTGGACGGCGAGCTTGAGGGAGGCCGGACGGGGACGGATTTGACGGCGGCGATCCGCGGTGGCCGAGGAGGGGAACGGTGAAGCTGGCCCCATCCGGGGCTTCCGACGCCTTCCGTCTTGGTGAGGAGGAAGAGGGAGGACCGGCGGGGCTTCCTGGGGCGTCGGTGAGCCGTGGGGTGGCCGGTAGCCACGGTGGCTCTCGTCGGTGGCGGCGGCTCCGTTCGGGTGAGGAGAACAGAGGAGGGGGAGAGTGTTCCGGGGAGAGGATGAGGACGCGGGAGAGTGAGGGAGAGAGGAAGGGAGGTGCGTGGCGTCTCCGGGCGTCGAGGAGGAAGTAGGAGGTGGCCAGGGGGAAGCAGGAGGTGGCCGAGGCCTCTCGGGCGCGCGCCACGCCTCGCCTCTGCGTACTGGCAGATGAAGACGACAGGGGGGGGAGGTGGAGATGGGCTGGGCCGTGCTGGGCCAGGTAAGTGGCGCCAGGTAACTTCCTTCTCTCTCTCTCTTTTTTTCTTTTCTATTTCTGTTATTTTGTTTTTGATTTGATTTAAAATACCAAATCATTTAATAAAATCCTGGAAACAATTATGGGTGCTTTCTGAATTATTTCAGTGACCCTTAACAATTTCCAACATTTATTTGAACATTTAAATTATTTATAGTATTTAAATGCCCAAAGTCAAATACAATATGATTAATTTCAAAAATCCAAAAATGACCTAAGAATATATTCATCATTTTTGGCAGAGGTTTCCACCTTAACCAGAGATCATGAACTTTTCTTAGGAACCTTTTGGGATTATTGAAAAGATTTTAATTCACCCTAGTTGAGTTGATTTAATGCTAGGGTTTGAACATCCCCATTTCAATTTTAGGCAAAATTTAAACATGATGCAACACATGACTAGGCTAGCTCAGAGCAAACCAGAAGCTAGGGATGTGACAACTCACCCCCACTAAACAAGAATCTCGTCTCGAGATTCAAGCGTAGGGTAAGGTGAAGGGGTAACGCAGACTAGTATAATCTTCACGATCCAGGGTGCATTCCATAAGAGTGTTGATTTGATCACCATCATTATCTTGATGTCTTGCTCCGAGAACTCCAACCAACATGACAACGAGAGGAGAAGGGAACTCTAGAGGGATCAATCTTCTCGAAGGTCGAACAACTCAGGATTAACTCTCGGAATAAGACATAGCAACATCTCTCGAGCTGAGAGACGAAGCACACCTCTAGAGGAATGGAGTGGAACAGATGACAAAGGTTCACTAGGTAGACAACAATTTCACGCTTAAGAAGGTGGTAAACGGTTGTCAGCGTAGCGAGGAGTTAAGTTGACATGACACCATAATGATGCACCTTAGGGAAGGTGACTCGAAGATATATCCCCTTAAGTGGCAAAAAGAATTACCTTTGATTCAGAGATCATTGAAACTCTTTAAACCAGCCTAAGGCAATTCTCGAGCGATCGTTTGGAGGGGGTCGGTAGAATGGCATACTCGGACTTGGATGATGTGGATTACCTTGTTGAAAACAACGTAATGGATGAATTTGCTTATCACCGGAAATGGAATAGACCCATGGTAGAATGGCACATTGGCGGTGCAAGCTGGGAACAAAATGCAAATGATGGGAATGATTCTGGTAACTAGGGAAGAACCCAACAATAGAGAGTGGATTCACTGTTTGAAAAGGTCATAGCATTGCCGAGGAAACCGAGAGGAATCCCAGTTAGAGCCGATGATAACACGTAGCGCTTGTGCGTGCTCTCAAGAACTTGAGCATTTCCATAATCATCAAGGTTTTACCAACATCCGTGTCAAGGATGCTGACAACACAACATACTACCATGATGAATAGCGATGGACGATGCAGATGCAAAGGAGGATAACACTTTCTCAGATTTCACCTTAGCGAGCCAAGGAACAAAATCTGGACGATCGACCGAGAGACATTTAGCACTCCGCTTCTAATGTTCTCCTTGATGTGCTAGCGTAACCCATTCATAGATATGGTTTGATATCTAGAACATCAAGTAAAAAGGTCGGACTTCGGGATCTCAAAATCCATAGGGGCAACTAGGGAGTAAATCCTACGAAATCCCTATGGGGAGGTGGCCAACTTCCTCAATCAAGATATTATAATAACAGGTCTTCCGGCTGGGTGTGTTGGCCACGACATCCACTTTACCGGTTTTCGAGGGACCGATATTATAGTTCTTGGGAAATGTTCCAAACCATCATATCTGCCTGAGATTCAGATCTGGTTGGTGTCAGGATATTCCAGACTCATCGAGCCTAGGAAGAAAAACAGAAGTTTGCAACACAATTCGACGAGATAACGTTGCGAGATTCTCGGAAAATGAACTACGATAGCAAACTCCAAAACATGAGCTGGTTCTGCTACACACGTGTGAACACGATGTCCTAGACAAGCATGACCACGTGGTAGTCTTACAATAAAACACTACCGAGTTCAGGTTGGGAACCATCAACGAGGGTATCGAAGTCCTTACATAAGTCCGGATTAGCTCTTATGAAGGAACTCCTTCTCCTTGAACAAATCAATCAGTGGCTTGGTGTGCTAGGGATACATATAGATTGAAGGTTGCAAGTCTTCAAACCACAGAATTCTGCGCACGTGTGCATGACTGACTTGCGATGATTCCAGAGGAAGCAACATTGACTTTCTCGAGTCCACGGCGGCAACTTGCATCAAATGCACATGAACTAGAGGAAGTCACTTCTTACATCCGAACATATGCTTCATGGGCTAGCATGAACAAATGCTTTCAAAAGTTTCCAACACTAGCTTAATATTCAGCAAAATTATGGAGAAGACAAGGATGTTGTCAATGGGCACAACAACAATTCATCTGGGTTTCTTTTTAAAAGGAATTCCATAGTTAAGTGAACAAGTGATAGCATTGGTCAGACCAAAGATGTAATGGTGTATGCTCGAGGGATCAACCACGAATAAGACAACATTACGAGCATCATTGGTACTGATTTGATTTGACGATAGCCCACACTCAAATCAAAGGATTGATAAGACAATAGGTCCAGCAACTGATCACAGGGACCAATCAATGAAGATATCATCTTTCTTCAACACACACTACACAAGAATATTCCTTTGGAACGAACTAATTTAGGCAAGCTTTTATCTTCCAACTCTCCAAGTTGTTGTCTAGCTTAACCAACTAGCTTAGGGATATCTAACACCGATTCTTGGAGAGAAGGTGGTTCACAAGAAACCAACTTGATCACGAGCTCAACATAACGGTCAGGTGACGACCTGGTGATACTTCCGAGAAGATATTCAAAAAATCATGAACCACCGGTATGTTACTAAGCTCGAGAACAATCTCGCTTTTGAGGGCAAGACGATATGATCAAATGAGTGAGGACTTGACAAGATCCTAACTCATCAATCGAAGGGTGCACCGAAATAAGGACTAGGTAGCACAATCAGTCTTAGAAGGATGATTCAAAAACCAACACGCTAAGAATGAAATTATTGTCCTTTAACTACCAAACAACGGAGTTGCTAGCAGTATTGATTTCACACATCACGATTCACTTGTTGACATTCCGGTTACAATAACACAGGAACCAAGGAATGAACAATGATGGCAAGAAGTATCACTGTACCAAGAGTTCATAGGATGGTGTGCAATTCCCATGACATTCTTGATATAAAATATGTAATACTCCAAGGTAGAACAGAGCAAAAGCTGGATTAGCAATTTGTTCTGCGGAGCACAACTTCTTTGACCCAATCCTGGATATGGAAGAGGTACTGGAGTTTGTTTCTCCTAGTCATTCCGCGATAGAATGGCTTGACGGACCACAAGAGTACTAGGCATTGATAAACGAATGCATGCATACTCTTGACTATCAATTGATAGACGAAGGTCAGTAGACAGCTAAAGAGGGACAACTCAAAGGAACATATAACTTTCTGAGTTGTGGATGCATAGACTAGTATGTCGAACCAAGTTCAACATAATTCTTCCGGATAACCCATGCAGAAAGGTAGAACTGGCAGAGTCACGATTTATGAATGGAGAATTCCTCAAGAATAATCCTGTTGTGATATTTCAGTTCAACGAGGAACTTTTGCCATAAGTAGTTCATGGTATTTGGAAGAAGAAGATACCACGGACTTCAAGGACTATCGCAAAGGTTACTAATATCCTAAAGGCACTAGCAATTACTATCAACATGAAGTAGGTAGAGTGAATCTCGGGTCGAAAACCCAGAAGTGAAATGCCTACTAACTAAGTGGCATCACGGGATGCTTACGAGAATGATGGCCAGAATCTTCACACTGGGAACACAAAACATTGCTAGATTACTAGGTGACTCCCTAAAACACCTAGGGTCATAATAGTAGCTCCAACATATATGTCAAGGCAATAAAGTACCTCAACTCACAATTAGTGTGATTGAGCTGGCATAAAGGAGCATCGAAACCAGAGGGAAAGGATTTTGCAAATGCATCAGACTATTTAGAAACCTGGAATGACTCGGACAACATAACGGCTGTAAATGCTCAAAAGATTGGAGACATGCTACAAAAATGGTGGCATAACCACTCAGAAGCACAATATCAAGGTTTCGAGATCAACAATTAACATACGGAAGTAGTAGAAACTGAACTCAAGCTTAAATCCAACAATCTTACAAGTCTAAGGATTAGTAACGCGTGATCCTGATAGAAAGAAGAGATAGCCTAGCTCTTAATCCCGTAGGAAGATAAGATGACTCAGATCAGAAGGCATAAGGTATAAGGAGTAGAAGAGCCTTACGTTCCATCCCACAATCAATTCCCTTATATAACTAAAGAATTTCTAGACTCAACTTCGACCAGTTTGACTTGGTAATCCTACAGGCAGTCAAGCTCTGATACCAATGCTGTCAGGACCCCGACTCAGTACCACATCGATCTAGCATGTAACACATCATATCACTTTGCGGCCTCACGCACGGTATCCCCACGGGTGTCGCCTTACCTTCGCCCGGGACCGTTTGCGCCTTTTGGCACACGTATATGATAGTGTCGCTAGCATCCATATGACAAGGAGCCCGGGCTGACATGGCTAGTCGTAAACCCAAAGTGGCACAGACTTACAGGGACAGGCATCCATGACCCAGCATCGAACGTGTCAGTCATCAGCGAGTGAATCCAGGCTGTAGCACTGGGCTAGCAGGACTCCGGTGAACCGGGCTGTAGCGGGCTAACAGGACTCCGGTATTCATCGCGTGACATTTCCCCGAAGGGACAGACACAGGAACGAAGAAGGACACATGCCGGCCAGCCTAAGTGTTCCGGAGCAGTAGCAAGCTACCATGGGTCGGTGGAAACACCAGGAGACATTTCCCCGTAAGAGAGGCTACTAAAGATAAACAACTAGATGGTCAGATCCCACACATACCAAGCATTTCAATAACATACACACAATATGCTCGATATGTGCAAATACAACATGGCATCACAACATGACTCTATGACTCAAGTAATTTGTTCAATAGGCTCCGAGGAGCGAGATATTACAAACATGGGTCTCATGACCCAACAAGTAGAGCATACAAATCAAAACACAAGCGGAAGCTATCATGTCTGGGTACAGACATCTATAACTGAAAAAGGCTGAGAAGCCTGACTATCTACCAGATCCTGCCGGGGCACAAGATCGTAGCTGAGGTAACAAGCTAAACGTCGAAGTCCACGCGAAACTACTAGTGAGACCGAAGTCTCTCTGCAAAACATAAAATAGGCAAACGTGAGTACAAATGTACCCAGCAAGACTTACATCAGAACTAACTACATATGCATCATTATCAACAAAGGGGATGGTGGGGTTTAACTGCAGCAAGCCAGCTTTGACTCGGTGGCTATCCTGAACTACGACTGCAATGTAACTCTTGAGGTGGCGCACACGAGTCCACATATTCACCATATCAATACACCACTATGGATCCGCTCCCGTCTCCCTACGAGAACGCCATCCATAGCACTCACACTTATCTTGCGTATTTTAGAGTATCCACTTTCACTTGTCTATGAACTGATATAAGCAACCCAGAAGTCCTTTACCGCGGACACGGCTATTTGAATAGATGATATTAACCCTGCAGGGGTGTACTTCTTCATACATGTTTCCACCACTTAGCGTCTGCACACGACATGTGCTCGGCAGACTTCAAGCGAAAGCCGACGTGGGTGTAGACCACGACCTACCTAAACACCTAAGTCTCTAGTCCAGGTTTATTGCCTATTCGGGTTCCATCCATGAGGAGATCCGGCCGGAGTTTCGCTCATAGCCCCAAACGATGTGAACAGGGTTCCCGAGACACCAAACGGGCATCCGGTACACCGTGCCACGTACCTACCGCATCACAGCCCACCCCTACGGTCAGCGCTGTCCACGGCCTTCAGTAAGCTACAAACACCAGAAACTACTTGCAACTCCTGGACAGAGGACAAGGGTGAATAAGAAGTCGAGCGGGGTCATATTTCAGGGCCCAATGTATGGTAGTAGCTGAATCATGGATCACAAACACAGAACTCAGTTCCTGAGGACGGCTGCAATGAGACAACCCACCATGTACTCCTACATGGCCTCTCACCGCTACCTTTACCAAATCATGTTCACACACTTAGCTCACACACAGTAGGACATGTTCACACACCTCTGATTCATCCCCGATGAATCAGACCTGACTCAACTCTAAACAGTAGAAGGCATGACAAACAAACATGAATGATTAGGCACAACAGGGCTCAAACAACTCCTACTCATGCTAGTGGGTTTCATCTATTTACTGTGGCAGTGACAGGTCATGCAAAGGATAAAGGGGTTCAGCTACCGCAGCAAGTAACAGTTGAATCGTTGTTGTCCTAATGCATTAAAAGAGAGCAGGAGCGAGAGAGTAGGATTGTATCGGAATGAACAAGGGGGTTTTGCTTGCCTGGCACTTCTGAAGATAACATTGAGTCTTCATCAGTGTCAACGATCACATCATCGGTATCACGTCTATCGAGAGGGGACAAATACCGGCAACACAGAAGGGAACACAATCAATGCAATGCACAATATGATGCATGATCATGACATGGCAAAATGAATGTGTTTTGAGCTAATGCAACTAGCAACAGATTAAGTTGGTTTGAATACAAGATTCAAATTCAAACTCCATATGTGATTATTTAAATGCCCTTTATATGATTTGTGCTAAACAGGATCTATAAGTTGTTCTAACATGCATCAAAATGGTACAGATGGATTCCTTGAATTTTTCTGATAATTTTTCATATATAAATTATTTAATTTGGAGTTACGGTTGAATTTCTATGAATTTTAGAAGTTTTTACAATTTTCTGGAATTCCTGAGATAATAATAAATCCAGAAAATGATTTAACTGCGTCAGCCTGAAGCCAGCATGACGTCAGCGAGTCAACGGCCAGGTCCAGGTCAAACCTGATGTGTGGGGTCCACACGTCAGTGACACAGGAGCTAATCCCGGTCAAACACAGCGCTGACTGGGGTTTGACCAGGGGTGGGGCCCACTGTCAGTGGCCTAGGGGGTTGGTTAGTGCGTCATTAGTGGCTAATGACAGCGCCACGTCACTGGCCACCGGAGTTCGGCCGGCGGCGACATGAAACGCGGCGGATGTTCACCGGGGTTGCGCTACGGGCCACCAGAAGGTAGCCCGTACACGGCTGCACCTAGCTGGCTGCACGAGGGGCCGTGGGGTGGCCGGAGACGAAGCCGGCGAGCACTTCCGCGGTGGCCGGAGTTCGGGCGCGAACGGTGGCGAAGCTACAGCGCACTAGAGGAGAAAACAAGGAGGGCTACGTGCTCCTGGGGGTTCACCGAGCACGGTGACGTGCTCAGGCGCGGGCTGCGGTGGCCCTGGCCACGGCGGCGCCATGGCCGGCGGCGATGGGGTTTCGGCCTTGGTGGATAACCTAGCTACGGCGCGCGAACGACGAAACAGAGAGGGGGAAACGGACGGAGAGCTCACGTAGACCCTGTAGAGGTGGACGGCGAGCTTGAGGGAGGCCGGACGGGGACGGATTTGACGGCGGCGATCCGCGGTGGCCGAGGAGGGGAACGGCGAAGCTGGCCCCATCCAGGGCTTCCGGTGCCTTCCGTCTTGGTGAGGAGGAAGAGGGAGGACCGGCGGGGCTTCCTGGGGCGTCGGTGAGCCGTGGGGTGGCCGGTAGCCACGGTGGCTCTCATCAGTGGCGGCGGCTCCGTTCGGGTGAGGAGAACAGAGGAGGGGGAGAGTGTTCCGGGGAGAGGATGAGGACGCGGGAGAGTGAGGGAGAGAGGCAGGCAGGTGTGTGGCGTCTACGGGCGTCGAGGAGGAAGCAGGAGGTGGCCAGGGGGAAGCAGGAGGTGGCCGAGGCCTCTCGGGTGCGCGCCACGCCTCGCCTCTGCCTACTGGCAGAGGAAGACGACAGGGGGGGGGAGGTGGAGATGGGCGGGCCGTGCTGGGCCAGGTAAGTGGCGCCAGGTAACTTCCTTCTCTCTCTCTCTCTTTTATTTCTTTTCTATTTCTGTTATTTTGTTTTTGATTTGATTTAAAATACCAAATCATTTAATAAAATCCTGGAAACAATTATGGGTGCTTTCTGAATTATTTCAGTGACCCTTAACAATTTCCAACATTTATTTGGACATTTAAATTATTTATAGTATTTAAATGCCCAAAGTCAAATACAATATGATTAAATTCAAAAATCCAAAAATGACCTAAGAATATATTCATCATTTTTGGCAGAGGTTTCCACCTTAACCAGAGATCATGAACTTTTCTTAGGAACCTTTTGGGTTTATTGAAAAGATTTTAATTCACCCTAGTTGAGTTGATTTAATGCTAGGGTTTGAACATCCCCATTTCAATTTTAGGCAAAATTTAAACATGATGCAACACATGACTAGGCTAGCTCAGAGCAAACCAGAAGCTAGGGATGTGACATCCGGACACCCCCTAGTCCAGGACTCCCTCAATAGCCCCAGAACCAGGCTTCAATGACGACGAGTCCGGCGCGCATATTGTCTTCAGCATTGTAAGGTGGGTTCCTCCTCCGAATAATTCATAGAAGATTGTGAACGCCAGGATAGTGTCCGGCTCTGCAAAATGAATTCCACATTCCACCGTAGAGAGAATAATATGTACACAAGTTCAATCTGCTGACGTATTTTGTGGCGTGACATCACACCACTACCAAGCTTTTACTTGAATCGTTTTTATTATACCACCTCAGCGCGTTTAGCGAACCGGTTTCCTTAGCACGTCTTGTCGAAGCAGAGATCGTGTTCCCCTTATTCCGGGATTCCCATCAATACGGACGTGGGTAACCCAACCGTGCCCGTTGCCACGCCTCCTCCATCGAAGGTGAGTTCCAAACGGTCACGGGGACGGCTCTTGGTATTCTCCCTCTTTGTAAGGAGACCAAGGCTTGTTTCTTTTCTTCAATCCTTAATCGAATCCGCCCCTCACCCCGAGTTCCAACACTCAGAGCTCCAGATTCGAGCGCTTCGAACCTTCGACAATGTCCGACTCCGTCCCACAGGGCCGGTGGATGCCCTCCTCCGTTACGGAGGAGGACGTGCTAAAGCTGAGAGAAGCCAGGTACTTAACCTACGAGATTTCGCATAGGCTGCCTGCCCACGGGCAAGTCATTCCCACTCCCGAGCCCGGTGAGAGCGTCGTGTTCGTGTCTCAGCTCCGTCGGGTTTAGGCTTCCCGATGGATCCCTTTGTGAGAGGGCTCATGTTTTACTATGGCCTGGAATTCCATGACTTGGCTCCGGAGTCCATCCTCCATATCTCATCATTTATTGTCGTCTGCGAAGCCTTCCTCCGCACTACCCCTCACTTTGATTTGTGGCTCAAAACCTTCAACATGGAGCCGAAGATGATTGAGGGGCGCCAAGCAGAGTGCGGTGGGGCGATTATAAGCAAGAGGGTCGATGCTCCATGGCCCGAGGGCTCTTTTCAGGAGGAGCTCGGTTCGTGGCAGCAGGAGTGGTTCTATATTACCGCTCCCAGGGGCAGCAGGCAGAGGCTGCCGCCCGTCTTTCGCCCGGGCCCTCCACAGCGGCTGACGTCATCAGTCAGCAAAGGGCTTGACTGGGGGCCATCCAAGGACGTACCCCTATTGCAGGGCCGGATTCGAGACCTCTAAGAGAGGGAGATCAATCTGGTCACGGTGACGCAGGTTATGCTGATTAGGCGTCTTCTGCCCTGCAAACGTCGCCCTCTCCGCCTGTGGGAATTCAACCCGGAGGGACCACGAGCTCTCCAACACTTCATGGGTACAACACCCGTGGAGATGTACAAATTGTTCTTCGGATCACAAGAGGTGTGTCCGGAATTGACCGAGGACGCCGGCCTAAGCTGCAATCGCCCGGATACTCAAGTAAGTAGCCATGTTTTCGGACATACCGTTCGTTTGCATATCTTGGATTTGCCTTTTAACCAATCACTATTTGAACAGGAGTGGATAGCGCAAGCAAAACTGATACGGTGTCCGGCCCCCCTCCCGGAGACTACGCCGGATCCGGTCTTGGTCAGGATGCTGGAGGTTGCGCCTTCAGAGGAAGGCGAAGGGGAAAATAGAGAAACTATCGCCTCTACCAAGGAGGCTTTCGAGAAAAGGGGGGTCGAGAATCCCTCCTTCCAGGGGGAGAGGAGGACCGCTTCTGAAGACCCGGAGGCTAAGGCCTCAAAGCGGGGGAAGAAATCTTCACTGGAGGGTGCTACGCCGGGGGAAGCCCCGGCCGTACTATCTCCCCCAGGGAATCAGCCCTCCAGCGAGCCGTAAGTAGAAAAGGGGAGTTTTTTAATAAGGGACATCCCTATTTTTGCTTCTGAGGATGACCGAAGTTTTTAACTTGTAGTTCGGATCTCCGTCCTTCTCAGCTGAGCTCGTCTTCGGGGGACCTTCGTCCGGAGATGATGGAGAGCGAGACACCTCCATCTGCCGCACCGTCCGGCGGGGCGGATGACCCTGAGGTGTCGTCGCGGAGGGTATCCCCGAGTCCGGCAGGGCCGGAGAGTTCGGCGCCAACTGGTGTAAGGCTGAAGGATCTGCAAGGTCACCGTACATTAATGAGTACATTGAAAGAATTTCATCCACTGAGGGCGGGTTGCATGATGCCGTCAGAAGTTTGCTGGCGGGGTTTGAGGTACGTAAAAATGACATACCTTTTGATAGTTTTACACATAAAGTGCGCCCTGTATAGATAGTAGCCCCTAAGACTCGTATGTTGTCGAAAGCGACAGCGTGCTGAGGATCATAATCTCAGGTATTAATTCTCACCTTTTCTATGCAGGTGGCGGATAGTCCGGTGGCCAGCCGGACTGATGGAGTTGCCGAACTAAAGCGGCAACTCGACGTTGCAGATGCGGACATCCCACTGGTCAACAAACGACTTGACGAGTCACAAGGTAGGTTGTTTCTCCGTGGTCACCTAGTTAGGGGGCTGATGCCCACTCCTTACAGCATGTATGCTTAATGCAGATAGGGCCGCTGCTGTGGAGGACCTTCGGGCAGAGCTTGCTCGAGCCAAGGAGCAGGCTAGAAGGAGTGATGCGGCTGCTTCGAAGGCAGCCGAAGAGCTAGAAGCCGAAAGGGCTGCGCACTGCCGAAGCAGGGAGGAGATGGCCGGAATGACCGTGAAGCTGAAGGATGTTACTGACCACTATGAGGTTCTCGAAAAAGAACGCCGAGCGGAGCAAGAGGACCTGAAGAAGGCCACCGCCGAAGCCAAGGATGCCCGTTCTGCAATGAGGGCTATAAAGGAGGAGCTGCGTCAGGCCGGAGACATTGCGGCTGGTAAGCCCTTTCTGCTGCGCAGGACGTTCACAGATCAGAAGTATGCTCAGCTTGGCCAGCTGTGGGGTGTGGAGGATCCTTATCTGGATTTGGCGGCGAGTGCGGCGGATGCGGTTGTGCAGTCCGCAGTCCGGAGCGTTCACTTCTGTTGACCGATCGGTTGGCTGAGTGGGCTGAGCTGAATAGATTGTCCGGATTTGCCATGACGGATGTAGTGGCTCATATTTGGCCAGATAGGCCCAAGCCGAAGAGTTATTTTGGCTTATTACAACAATTCCTTGGGGCGGTGCCGCATATCAAGGCGATGAAGCGGTCGGCATGCATAGAGGGTGCACGGATGGCTCTCGCCCGTGTGAAGACATACTGGCCGGAGATGGATGCCACCGATGTTGCAACCCGGGGTTCGGACGAGAGCCGGTTACCCGTCGAGCACTATTTTGGGGAAGTCCTGCAGGGCGCTCATGAAATAGAGTTGCAGTGCTCGAAAAATGTTATGTTCAAATGACTTGTATGAACTGTAAAACGATATTCATAATATAAGTGCTTTTTATACTTGTGCGTTCAAGTATGGAAATATCTCCTGTGCGGCCGTTAATGTATATGTGTATATAACCTGAAAAATGGCAGTCTTCGGCTTCAGCCCCCACGCACATGGTGCGGGGGTGTTTGTGAAATAGCGCATTTTCACGCTTAATCCAACGTCTTGGTCCTGTAAAGGAGGTGGTAGCGTAGCAAACTAGGCAACCGGACTATAATGCTTTATCACTTTCACTTAGCCATAGGAGTTCGAAGGTGGGGCTACGATATAGCCCCCAGGGGCACCGCGCTCTCCGAATTCGGGGCGCGTATGTGCCTGACCGGGAAACGGTCCTTCGTCAAAGCGGAGGAATTCTAGACATTCCGGTAGTCGATCGAGTGCTTGACCAGTCTCTCGCTATATCATGACAGTCAGTTTTCGGCTTTCTCTACTGAGATGCTCGCCCGGCCGAACCGGGGCACAATCGCAGTAGTTCTCCTGGTGCCGCGTTAGCCGATGATACGGAACGTAAGGCAGCAAAACACAGGAGCCGGGCAAACCCAACATTTGACCAAAGACATGATTCGGAGCTGATGCCTATAAGGCCTAACTCGAGATGCCGAACACTCCCTGAGGTATTCGGTCTTTACGATAACGGGCAGATCAATGCCCTAAGCCCCTAGTGTCCAGGTACGCGCGAAATCTTCTGACGCAGCCGATGCCAAAACGTCAACCTCCTCTCTGGTTATGGTAGAAAACCGGGGGATGTATAGCAACAAGAGACAGTAAAAAAGGTTTACGCAGGGTCTTAATCTGAAAAGAATCCTTGTAACGGGTCCCTACTGCACGTCTGCGCCTGTGTCTCCGTTGTGCTGTATCCTGGACGGGTGTAGCACGTTGTTCATCTGTAAAAGAGAAGGACTTAGTTGGAAAAGGTATCGTGCCGAAGATGTATTTAAAACAGAGTATGATTTAAAAAATGAAAGAAGGTTGAGCTTTATTGGCTTTCATTGTCCGTGCTTGCAGCCCCTTGTAAGGGGGTATGCAGCTAGTAAGCCCCTAGTTTAATTGTGCCGGACTCGTCTAGCCGTGTCCGGGGTCTGCACGACCCGTCTTCGAGGGGCTTTGATTAGCAAGGCCGGTTTAGTGTGTGGCTGTCAAGGCAGTCTCACGATCTTCCGCGGTCGAGGAACACTCGAAGTTACCTTTTAATGAGATGATGCCACGCGGACCGGGCATTTTAAGTGTAAGAGACGCGTAATGCGGTATTGCGTTAAAGCGGGCGAAAGCTTCACGTCCCAATAGTGCTTGATGGCTACTTTTAAATGGGGCGACATGGAAGATTAGCTTTTCGCGATGGAAGTTGTTGGGTGAACCGAACACAACTTCTAGTAGTAAGGAGCCCATGCACTTGGCGTAAGGGCCTGGCGTCACTCCTTTGAAGGAACTGCGGCTATGGCGAATCTTAGTAGGGTCTATCCCCAACTTGCGGATTGTGTCCGGATATAGCAGGTTTAAATCACTGCCGCCATCCATTAGGACTTGTGTAAATTTTAGTCCGTCGATTATAGGATCCAATATCAAAGCAGTCCATCCTGCATTTCGAATACTTCTGGAGTAATCCAGGTGGTCGAAAGTAATTGGTTTTGACATCCAATCTCGGGATTCCGCTGGGGTGGACCGTGCGACGTGTACTTTAGCGGGTGCCATACTATTATTCCATATTATCACATGAAGTGAGTTTATTGTTTTGACTTCTTGTGGGAAAGTCTTTTGTTTTCCGGCGATCTGCTTGTGGGGTTCGTCATCGTCCTCGCTTGGCGTGTCGAGCCCCTTGTGTTCGGCGTTGAGTCGGCCGGACTGCTTGAAGACCCAACAATCTCGGTGGGTGTGGTTTGCAGGCTTCCCGGGGGTACTATGGATTTGATATATCCGATCCAAAATTTTGTTTAGGTTGGATAGCTCGTCACTGTTGTTCTTAAGAGGCAGTGCTTTTTTGTTTGGCCGAGAGCTTTTGAATCCGGCGTTGACCGCCGTGTTCTTTGGGCCATTTTCTTTATTTCGGCGCTGATCTTTTCTGCGTCGTGATTTCCCATTTCCATCTCTGACCTCGGATGTACTTGGGTCGCTGGTGCTACATCTTGCCAGCCAGGTATCTTCTCCCACGCAAAAGCGGGTCATGAGGCTCATTAGCGCGGCCATTGTTCTTGGCTTTTCCTGGCCGAGGTGTCTGGCGAGCCATTCGTCTCGGACATTATGTTTAAAAGCTGCAAAGGCTTCGGCGTCCGGACAGTCGACTATTTGGTTCTTTTTAGTGAGGAACCTGTTCCAAAATTTGCGCGCTGACTCTCCGGGCTGTTGAGTTATGTGACTTAAATCGTCTGCATCTGGAGGGCGGACATAAGTCCCCTGAAAATTTGCTCTAAACGCATCCTCGAGCTCTTCCCAACTTCCAATGGTATTTTCTGGGAGGCCTTTGAGCCAGTGCTGAGCTATCCCTTTGAGCTTGAGGGGTAGGTATTTTATGGCATGGAGATCGTCTCCTCTAGCCATATGTATGTGTAGGATGTAATCCTCAATCCAGACTCCAGGGTCTGTTGTTCCGTTGTATGCCTCTATGATTACGGGCTTAAAACCCGTTGGAAATTCATGATCCAGTACCTCATCGGTGAAACATAGTGGGTGTGCGGCGCCCCTGTATTTAGGTGTGCCGTTATCTTCAAACACACGGCGTGTTGTGTTGCTTCCTGGGGCCCTCTTTTTTGGCCCATAAATGGACCTTACCGGGCCATCCTTTTTGCGAGGATCTTTATATGCCGGCTTGTGTGCGGCACCTCTTGCCGCTCTTAGCCTATCATCTGGTCGTCTATCCGGTCAGGCGGCCTCTTTACTTTTTGATTGTGGTGGCTCTACGGCCTCCTCGTCGAATTCGGGTAACAGCTTGCGCGTGGGGTAGCTCTTTTCTTGGGAACTATTGCCGTATTTGTCTGCGGTTTTGAGTACTTTGCTCCATCTCATTCTAAGTACGTCTTCCGCTGTTTTGAGCTTCCGTTTCTGCTTCTTCAAACTTCTTGCGGTGGCGACGAGCCTTTTGTGAATGTTCTTATGCTCCGGTGATGTGTCCGGCGTGAGATCGTCTGGACTGTTGTTTTCGCCGGGGATGGGTTGCTTGTCCGATTCATCCTTTTCGGATGGTTGCTTGGCTGCATGTTCGTCGTCCACTGGTTTGCCCTACTCTACGGCTGGGTCATTATGGGTGTTGTTGTTATCGAGGCAGGACTTCGGGCGGCGCTTGCATCGCCGTTTTGGTTGTTTTGCGGAGGAATGATCCTTCGCCGCGTCCCACTGTTCCTCGTTATCGCTTACTTTTGGTGTATCCACCATGTATATGTCATGAGTTGAGGTGGCTTTCCAGTGCCCAGTAGGCGCTGGTTCTTGGTCGTCTCCGGCATCGTCGTCCATACCGTCGATGTCTTCGGAGTCGAAGTCTAGCATGTTAGTTAAATCGTCGACAGTTGCTATAAGGTGGGTGGTGGGTGGGCTTTGAATTTCTTCGTCGTCCGCATCCCAACCGTCCTGACCGTAGTTCGGCCAGGGCTCTCCTGATAACGAGAGATATTTTAGCGAATTCAGGATGTCGCTAAATGGTGAGTGTTGAAAGATGTCCGCGGCGGTGAACTCCATGATCGGCGCCCAATCGGATTCGATTGGAGGGGGCGCGGGAGGTTCGGAGTCCGGAGAGGAGTCCGGCACTTCGGAGTCACGAGCTTTACAACGGACAAGGTCAGTATTCGGCTCCATCGCTGTAGAGGTTGCAGCCCCCGAGGCAGTGTCTAGCCACCCATCCTCGATCTGCGTGGTCGGCTCTGAATTAAGGGTCCGAGCGGACTCATGTGCGGCCTCCAAGGCACTGTCCGGCAGCAGAGCTAAATCATGCCCGTCGTGACAGTGTGGAGCGCTCGGCTATGGCTCGAATCCGTCGAAGATCAAGTCTCCGCGGATGTCGGCCGTGAAGTTCAAGCTTCCAAATCTGACCTGATGGCCAGGGGTGTAGCTTTCAATCTGCTCCAGATGGCCAAGCGAATTGGCCCGCAGTGCAAAGCCACCGGATACGAAGATCTGTCCGGGGAGAAAAGCCTCACCCTGGACCGCGTCGTTGTTGATGATCGAAGGAGCCATCAAGCCTATTGGTGACGACACAGAGGAACTCTCAATGAAAGCACCAATGTCGGTGTCAAAACCGGCGGATCTCGGGTAGAGGGTCCCGAACTGTGCGTCTAGGCGGATGGTAACAGGAGACAAGGGACACGATGTTTTTACCCAGGTTCGGGCCCTCTCGATGGAGGTAAAACCCTACTCCTGCTTGATTGATATTGATGATATGGGTAGTACAAGAGTGGATCTACCACGAGATCAAGGAGGCTAAACCCTAGAAGCTAGCCTATGGTATGATTGTTGTTCATCCTATGGACTAAAACCCTCCGGTTTATATAGACACCGGAGAGGGCTAGGGTTACACAGAGTCGGTTACAATGGTAGGAGATCTATACATCCGTATTTCCAAGCTTGCCTTCCACGCCAAGGAAAGTCCCATCCGGACACGGGGCGAAGTCTTCAATCTTGTATCTTCATAGTCTTGGAGTCCGGCCGATGATGATAGTTCGGCTATCCGAACACCCCCTAGTCCAGGACTCCCTCACCCATACTTGCCATCCACGCATACGAGAGTCCCTACCGGACACGGGAGGTGATCTTCTGTCTTGTATCTTGAAGGCCCATCAGTCCGGCCCATATCCAATAGACCGGACGCCCGAGAACCCCCTAGTCCAGGAATCCCACAGTAGCCCCTGAACCACTCTTCAGTGGCGATGTGTTCGGCGTGCATGTTTTCTTCAGTAGTTCAAGGCGGGTTCCATGAATAGTACACATCAGCTCTCCTCCGTAAAAGAATTGTATCCGGATTTTCATAATGAGCACAACCCTTAGCCACAAAGGCAGGATATATAAAAATAAGAATAGCGTCATTGACTAACAACTTTTTCGGTGAAGCATCATACTTGACCCTTCGACGTTTTGAACCGTTTTCACACCCTGTGTTCCATGTTTTGAGGCCAGGCCCCATTGGCCTGTCCTGTTAAAACAGAGATTGTGCCCGCTTAATACGGGATTGCTCATCAATAGAATTTGGGTAATCCAACCATTTATGGTGCACGCTTTCATTGGGAATAGGCGAGCTTCAAGGAGCAAGTGGGGGAACGGTTGGCATTTTTACCACCAAGAAGAGGGCAATAGATTTATCTTTTCTTCCTGACGCCTTCCATTCTCCTCTGCCTTCTAATCTCCCAAGCTCTCAGCACCCAAAAAGTCTCTATCTTTCTCACCACCACCACCTCCTCTAACCATGGTCGGATCCGGTTCAAAGGCAAGTGGGAGGCCTTCTCCGTGACATTGAAGGAGATAAATGATCTCTGGAGTGCAGGATACCTCGCCGCCAACATTGCTCACAGGTTCCCCCCTAGGGTCAAATTGTCCCCACTCCGGAACCGGCGAATGGGTCGTCTTCCTTCCCCATTTCCTTCAAGGGTTAGGCTTTCCACTCCACACATTTGTACCTGGACTTATGTTCTACTACAGGCTAGGTTTCCACGATCAAGCCCCGAACTCTTTCCTCCACATCTCACCGTTCATCGTGGTGTGTGAGGCTCTCCTCCGCATCCCCACACACTTCGGCCTGTGGCTCAATGGGCAGCACGCGGAATGCAGTGGAGCTATGATCACTAAGCTGCCCAACACCACGTGTCCCAAGGGGGCCTTCGTAGAGACCGTCAAGATCTGGCAACAATAGTGGTTTTATATCACTGAGCCGCGCTGCACTAAGTGGGCGGCCATTCTGGAATTCAGATCCAGACCCCCCATGAGGCTCGTTTCCTGGACCGCGAAGGGCCACGACTCGGGGTCTCAGACAGAGGTGCAGACACTACAAATGTGTATCACCAACATGTTGAGCAAAAATATTGGTCTAACCAACGTGGTTCAAATTATGATCTCCCACTGCATCCTCCCCTGCCAACGTCGGGCTTCCCCCATGTGGGAGTTCAATCAGGAGAAGCCACGAACTCTGCAGCATTTCCTTTGCACCACACATGAGGGAATGTGGAAGCTTATCTTCAAGGCACAGAAGAGCTAGCCCATGGAGACCGAAGACGTGGGTCTCAACTCCACTAATCCGGCCTCTCCGGTAAGTATTTAACTTTCCGAAGACATACCCAGTTTGTATATTCAATCAATACATAACTCATCAGCCCATCCTTTTTTACAGGGACGGACCAAGAAGTCGGAGCAGATTAAGAGTCCGGCTCCGTTGCCTGAAGAACCAGTCACTCCTCAGCTGGAGAAGAAAATCAAGAAGAAGGGCAAGGAACCCAAGGACAGCCCCGCCGCAAAGGTCCTCCGGAAGTGGTGTCCGGAGAGACCGAGGACAAAGAGGAGTAGGAAGAGGAAGAGGAGGAAGTGGAGAGTGACTCCCCCCTCAAGACGAGGAGGGGAAAGAGGACCGCCTCCGAGAACCTGGAGGGAGCGACGCCGAAGAAGGGTAGGGTGATCCTCTCGGATAGTTCAGACTCAGAGTCCAAACACGGCCCGAAGAGGATCCAAAGGTAGAATCCCCTGGCCGAAACGTAAGTATCAAAAACTTACCGGTTCAGTTATCGCTCACTTCACCTTTTCCATATCAAATATTTTTCTGCTTTTCAGCCCTTCGCCCGAGATCCCGATTCCCTCCTCTTCGGAGGGGAACTCTCTAGCACCTGGAGAGGTGGAGAGTGATGGACCATCTCATGCCTTCTCTCCCCCTACCATGGAGGACATCAAGGTGTCATCCCAAAATCCATCTCATGGCCAAGGAGGAGCGGACGAGGCCGTCCAGAAGGCTCCTGAGGACAACACCTTGGACGCTGTAGAGCGGGGCACGGCGACCCCCATGACCACCAAGGGTGGGGGGCCTCAACAGTCCAGGCCCTAGCTGAACACTGTCCCGGGGACCAGTATGGCTCCGGGTTCGGACCAACATCCCTCTACGAAAGAGGGGGGAGGAGAAGCACCTCCATCGATGGCCTCTGTCAATCTGGAGGCCGCTGAAACTCTACAGGAAGCACTGCAACGTGCATCCATCATGGAGGAACACCGCACCCTGATGGGTGCGGTTATGGAAAAGGTTCGTTCCGCAAAGAGCGGACTGACCGAAGCCTTCAACAGCCTACTCACGGGCTTTGAGGTATGCGATGTAATATTCTTTACAAGTTTTTATGTATACGTATATATGTGACGCGAAACCCATGTGTAGACAGTAGCCCCTGAGACTCTATCTAGATTAGAACAATCTGTATAGAGGATCAAAAGCAAGTTGATAACGCACTGCATATGTTGTTGAACAGGCTTCTATGCTGGCGTCTACTGCCCAGGCCGCAGAGGTTGCCGAGCTCAATCAGAAGCTTCAGCTATCCAATGAGGAACTTGACCACATCAACAAGCGGTTTAACGAAACCCAAGGTATGCGGCACTATCACATACCTGAAAGTGACATGTTTGGTAATCTTTGATACTAACTAAATGTTATAAATGTACTCACAAATGGCGCAGCCGAGGTCGAGTCCCTCAAAAGCGCCCTTGCCCAAGCCAAGAAGGAGGCATAGGTGAGCAAGGAGGCCGCGGACAAAGTGGACAAGGAGTTGGAGGTGGAGAAAACCACCCGCCGAAGACATTAGGTGTGGGTGGGGGAGGTCGAACAGGCCCTACTGCAGGATGCTGCTAACGCGACACTACGATCAGAGACACTTCGAGAAACTATGTGCAATGCAATAATCGCAAAATGTAGTGTAAGAGAACCGTCTAAAATGTGCAAAACGTTTGCGATGACGGATGCATACAACACGGTTCAGATTTTAGTTGCGTGTGTGATGAAGGGCATACGGTTGATCCAGCAGAACTATTTGCGATGAGGAAGAACAACAAAAACGGGCATCCATATCAATGTGTGTGCGATATACGGCATACAGTTCCCTCTGATGAACTGTGTGCTATTAGGGAATGCAACAGAAATGGTCAGCCAGATCAAGGTCTGTGTGATACACGACATAAGGTTCACTCGGACAAACTGTTTTCGATTAGGAAAGAGAACAAAAATGTTTCATCTTAACAAGATATGTGTGATATGCGGCATTTGCAACCAGCCAAAAGAACACAAACAATTCGTGCAAACCAGATGTGTGTGATACGCAACAAACAACCCACTCGGATGAACTGTTTGGGATGAGAAATTATAACACAGATGGTTACTATAGTAAGTTCGTGTGTGATTCTGTTTGTACAAAAAACTTGAAAAAAAATGCAAACTAGTTGCTTGCGGTGGCTAGGAGTATCGCACATGATGCGTCTGCGAGTACTCATGTGCGATGATTAGTAAGTTACACATAATGAATGGCCGCAAAGGTGATATGCTGATCATGGATTCCGAGAAGACCGTCGTCGGAAGGCCGCCGGATAAGCTTCTTAGCCTATATTTTATTATAATTGTATGCATAAGTAGGTCACGAGTGTTTTGTGCCTTGCCACATGTGGCATTTTAAATTATCATGAATATGTAGCACAATTATTAACCGTTGCCATTGTAAATTTGCCTGAATGGCGAGCAGAGCGCGTGCATGGATGCCACGGACCTGCAAAAAAAGCAGGGTCGCCATGGCGAGCAACCATGTGGTCAACTTTCTGGCACCCCGTGGGAGAACTGACGGCGCATCCATAGGACATGATGGTGATATCATGGTCGTTTGTGATAGTGGGTAGACACGTACACGTACATCCGGGAACAACGGCCCATGTTTTGGGTTTCCTATGTGTGGCATACGGTTGATCCAAACGAACTATTTGCGATGAGACAGAACAACAAGAATGGAGCTTTGTGAGCCTAGAACCATCAATAAATTTTGACTTTGTTTCTCCTCACATTGGAGATTACAACGCAATAAGTAATTGCAAATCTGTTCACACAGATCAAACTAGTATGTGTTCACACCGATCAAACTAATATGTGTTCACACGTAGCACCGGGCTATAAAAACTACCCACTCGAAAATTACTTCACAGTCCCTCTCCTCATCACCTACAAAACTGGTCTTTCCTGTCAAGTCGTTCCGCCATGACCGGTAGGAGGAGTTTCGGGTTTGCATATAACCAGGCAGCAAAGACCAAGGCCGCTGAAGCACTAGAGAGGTCCCGCCGCGAATCGGCAGCCGCAACAGAGATGTCTCGGCGCTCCGCGGAGCCCTCGAATGAGCTCTCACAGGCATGCGAGGGTTCTCACAAGCACACTCGCCGCTTCGGCGATTGCGACGAGCTGGCATTGTTGAAGTCGTTGGTCGCCGCCGACGACATTCTCGCTGGCCTCATTAAGCAGCAAGAGCTGGTCGACGGCTTGATGAAGCTGCTTGAGATCAGTGATGCCTCGGTTGACAAGGCGACCAGCCTCGTCGAGCAACTCATGGGTGACAATGCGAAGCTCCTCAAGGCGCTCACCGAGAAGGAGGAGGAAGCCGCCGGCTAGAAGATGCTACATGAGCAGAGCAGTGCCTCGGGGATGACGATGACAGTGGTCGTCGAGGAACTGATGGGTGACTTGAGGAAGATTTGGATCGAGGGCGAGAAGGAGGTGGAGGAATCCATGGATGCTTTCAAGCAAAGCCGTGAGGAAATGAGGAAGGATCTGGAGGATGTCATCACTCGGCGATCCATCGAAGAGTAGATACAGTAGCAATCTAGATTGTTGTCAACGATTTCCTTCTTCTCTTGCCCCCGTGTCTTCTGAACTTTGCCGCATGTGGCATTTAAAATTATCCGGAATATGTAAGACAATTATTATCTACGCCATTGTAAGTTTGTTGTCTTACTATCCGTCACCATTTTATTTGTCAACGAATTATCCGTTGTCCTATGTGGCAATTTAAATTAGGCCGGAATACGAGTTGAAAACACGAACAAAGCAAATGCTGCCATGGGATCACAACCAAACACCTTCCGTCCACCCCTAAAAAAACCTCCGTCCAGGTGTTTTAATTAACCCATTAATTACGAAGTTTTGAGCGAGGCGGGCTGCGGCTGGTGCATGGAGGTCAAAGAGCACGCTTCCTAGTGAGCATGGGCGGCCTTGCTGCTCGCACGTGTCCCGTCGAGCCTGCGAGGTCGACAGGATGCACGCGTCCCGTCGAGTCTGCACGGCGGACTGCTCGCAGGCGTCCCGTCGAGCTATATGTTTTTACCACAACATATATGTGCCACGACGTGACACCATGCCACCTTTAATGACATTTTGGTGAGTTTTGGATTTGTGGGGATTTAAAAACCGAGATTCCAAATGTTTGAGGACGAGCCAAGACTCCGGTCAGGTTGTAATTCCTTCCCATTCATTGCATGGGACCTAAACATGCACCCAAGGACACATGCATGTATAATTTTTCTAGCCACACTTCAGATTTGAATTATGAACATTAAATGCCTAGGAAACTCAATTAGTGTATAAAAAGGCCAAACAAACCCTGAATAAGTTTAAATTTCAGCATGGATATCCTGTCATTCCATGTTGCCATAAAAGAAAATACAAGGCGAAAAGAGGGAGCGGCTACGCTTCGCCACAAGGGGAACACGTTTCCCTATTGGAACCATTAGGCTTCCTTGAGAGAAGCTCCAGTTTGTAAGAGATTTGTGATAAAGCCTGGCCCAAACTGGTAATGTTTTTACCACGACATATATGTGCCATGACGTCACACCATGCCACCTTTGATGACTTTCTGGTGAGTTTTTGATTTTACGGGGTTTAAAAACCCGAGATTCCAAATGTTTGAGGACGAGCCAGGACGCCGGTAGAGTTGTAATTTGTTCCAATTCCTAGCATGGGACCTAATTCAACATGCACCCAAGGACACATGCATGTACAATTTTTCTAGCCATTTTGGTGAACTTGAGCATGTATTTGTAGTTTAGATTTGAATTATGGACATTAAATGCCTAGGAAACTCAATTAGTGTATAAAAAGGCCAAACGAACCCTGAATAAGTTTAAATTTCCACATGGATATCATGTAATTCCTTTTGCCCGTAGAAGAAAATACAAGGCGAAAAGAGGCCGTGATTATGTTTCGACAACAAGGGGAACATGTTTCGCTATCGGAACCACAAGGCTTCTTGTTGAGAAAAGCTCCGGTTTGTAAGAGGTTTGTAATAAAGCTTGGCCCAAATTGGAAATGTTTTTACCACGACATATATGTGCCATGACGTGACACCATGCCACCTTTGATGACTTTCTGACGAGTTTTGGATTTATGGGGATTTAAAACCCGAGATTCCAAATGTTTGAGGACGAGCCGGGATGCCGGTACGGTTGTAATTCATTCTGATTCCTGTCATGGGACCTAATTAAACATGCACCCAAGGACACATGCATGTACAATTTTTCTAGCCATTTTTCTGAATTGAGCATGAATTTGTAGTTCAGATTTGAACTATGGACATTAAATGCCTAGGAAACTCAATTATTGTATAAAAAGGCCAAGCGAACCCTGAATAAGTTTAAATTTCGGCATGGATATCATGTAGTTCCATGTTGCTCGTAGAAGAAAATACAAGGCGAAAAGAGGCCGTGATTACGTTTCGACAACAAGGGCAACACGTTTCCCTATCAGAACCACAAGGCTTCTTGTTGAGAGAAGTTCTGGTTTGTAAGAGGTTTGTAATAAAGCTTGGCCCAAATTGGCAATGTTTTTACCACGACATATATGTGCCATGACGTGACATCATGCCACCTTTGATGAGTTTCTGGTGAGTTTTCAATTTTATGGGGATTGAAAAACCCAAGATTCCAAATGTTTGAGGACGAGCCAGGATGCCAGTACGATTGTAATTCATTCCCATTCCTGGCATGGGACCTAATTAAACATGCACCCAAGGACACATGCATGTACAATTTTTCTAGCCATTTTGGTGAACTTGAGCATGTATTTGTAGTTCAGATTTGAATTATGGACATTAAATGCCTAGGAAACTCAATTAGTGTATAAAAAGGCCAAACGAACCCTGAATAAGTTTAAATTTCAGCATGGATATCATGTAATTCCATGTTGCCCGTAGAAGAAAATACAAGGCGAAAAGAGGCCGTGATTATGTTTCGAAAACAAGGGGAACATGTTCCCTATCGGAACCACAAGGCTTCTTGTTGAGAGAAGCTCGGGTTTGTAAGAGGTTTGTAATAAAGCTTGGCCCAAATTGGCAATGTTTTTACCCAGACATATATGTGCCATGACGTGACACCATGCCACCTTTGATGAGTTTCTGGTGAGTTTTGGATTTTATGGGAATTTAAAAACCCAAGATTCCAAATGTTTGAGGACGAGCTAGGATGTCAGTACGGTTGTAATTCGTTCCCATTCCTGGCATGTGACCTAATTAAACATGCACCCAAGGACGCATGCATGTACAATTTTTCTAGCCATTTTGGTGAACTTGAGCATGTATTTGTAGTTCAGATTTGAATTATGGACATTAAATGCCTAGGAAACTCAATTAGTATATAAAAAGGCCAAACAAACCATGAATAAGTTCAAATTTCAGCATGGATATCATGTAATTCCATGTTGCCCGTAGAAGAAAATACAAGGCGAAAAGAGGCCGTGATTATGTTTCGACAACAAGGGGAACATGTTTCCCTATCAGAACCACAAGGCTTCTTGTTGAGAGAAGCTCCGATTTGTAAGAGGTTTGTAATAAAGCTTGGCCCAAATTGGCAATGTTTTTACCATGACATATGTGTGCCATGACGTGACACCATGCCACCTTTGATGACTTTCTAGCGAGTTTTGGATTTTATGGGGATTTAAAACTTGAGATTCCAAATGTTTGAGGACGAGCCGGGACGCCGGTACGGTTGTAATTCATTCCCATTCCTGGCATGGGACCTAATTAAACATGCACCCAAGGACACATGCATGTACAATTTTTCTATCCATTTTTGTGAACTTGAGCATGAATTTGTACTTCAGATTTGAACTATGGACATTAAATGCCTAGGAAACTCAATTAGTGTATAAAAAGGCCAAGCGAACCCTGAATAAGTTTAAATTTCACCATGGATATCATGTAGTTCCATGTTGCCTTTAGAAGAAAATACAAGGCGAAAAGAGGCCATGATTACACTTCGACAACAAGGGGAACACGTTTCCCTATCAGAACCACAAGTTTTCTTGTTGATTGAAGCTCCGATTTGTAAGAGGTTCGTAATAAAGCTTGGCCCAAATTGGACAATGTTTTTACCATGACATATATGTGCCATGATGTGACACCATGCCTTTGAAAGAGATTGTCCATTTTGCACATGAAGTGCATCCCGTTTTTGCCTTAGCCCTCTCAACTTTTTAGAACATGCTATGCGGGTGAAATTATGATACCATGCCAACTTTCAACCTTTTCAGAGTTCATTTGAAGTGCTTTTCAATTTCAGGGTCATTTAGCTTAACAAATCAGTAAAAGCATCAAAAATACCAAATGAAGTCAGAAAGGGTTTGAGAATTAATGATGTGGCTTTGAAGGGTGCATTTTGAACATACAAAAAGTCTGGAGTTCAAATAAGTTAAAAAAAGTGAAAATTTGTAACAGATGAGTTTTCGTTCGAAACCCTGATACTTCGAAAGAGATTGTCCATTTTGCACACGAAGTGCATCCAGTTATTATCGTAACCCTCTCAACTTTTTAGAACATGCTATGTGGGTGAAATGATGATACCATGCCAACTTTCAACTTTTTCAGAGTTCATTTGAGGTTTGTAATAACGCTTGGCCCAAATTGGACAATGTTTTTACCATACCATATATGCGCCATGACGTGACACCATACCAACTTTCATGACGTACACCATGCCAACTTTCATGTATAATTTTTCTAGCCATTTTGGGTGAACTGGAGCATGAATTTGAAGTTCAGATTTGAATTATGGACATTAAATGCCTAGGAAACTCAATTGGTGTATAAAAAGGCCAAACGAAAGCTGTGTGCCTAACAAACTGTGGCCGATGCCGCCCGTGATCTGAGTCGTGCGTTCTGATTGGCCAGAACCAAAACCCCACGGATCGAACGTCTGCACCATTGGATGCTCCCAAACCGAAGGACAACCCTCAACCATTTCGACAACACATGCAATACATGGGTCTGCACTATGCGCATGCGTCGTCTAGGTCACACTTCCTTCTCTTGTACATTTTTCTAAACAGGCTACCATTTCCCGCCACTCCTCTCATCGGTTTCCCGCCTCTTCTCCCATCGGTTTCCCGCGACCAGTGTCAGTGCTCATTGAAGTCTAGGCGGCGACACACCAGCCATCGCACATAGGTTCTAAAAGATCAAATGTGCGTGATAGGAGGGAGTAGGTCCCATAGGGTGACCAGCGTGAGCAAAATAGGGCAGGTACTGGCTTAACCGTGTGCGATGCAAGTGCACTGTAAAATTAGCATGACTACGCAAGCGCGAGCAAATGGTGGAGGTACTGGTTTAACTGTGTGCAATGCAAGTGCGCTGTGAAATCACCACGACTGCGCAAGCGCGAGCAAAGTGGTGTAGGTACTGGCTTAACTGTGTGCGATGCAAGTGTGCTGTCAAATCACCACGACTGTGTAAGCGCGAGCAAAATGGTGCAGCTACTGGCTTAACTGTGTGCGATGTAAGTGAGATGTAAAATCACCATGACTGCGCAAGCACGAGCAAATGGTGGAGGTACTGGTTTAACCGTGTGCGCTGCAGGTGCGCTGTGAAATCACTATGGCTGCGCAGGCGCGAGAAAAATGGTGCACGTACTGGTTTAACCATGTGCGATGCAAGTGCGCTATGAAATCACCACGACTACGCAAGCGTGAGCAAATGGTCGAGGTACTGGTTTAACCGTGTGATGCAAGTGCGCTGTAAAATCACCACGACTGCGCAAGCGCGAGCAAAATGGTGTAGGTACTGGCTTAACCGTGTGCGATGCAAGTGCACTATAAAATCACCACGACTATGCAAGCTAAAGGCGGGTGAGTTTATTTAGAAATTAGGACGAACCATGTGCGATAGACCAGCTAGCTAGGAATATAAGAACAAACTACACGCCTTGAGCATTGGAAAAGTTGGCGGTTCCGCCACTCTTTGTTATTATCATACACGCATATTCTTATTGGACCGTGCACGATGTTGGCCACTCCCGCCCCGCATCAATATAGCACCGACTTTACAGTAAAATTGCAGTAGCCGAGGCATTTGAACCGTCACCTCCCTCGTCCACCACCATCTCCACCCACCATTACTAAAAGTTTCAGTAGCCGCGGCGTATCCTCAAACACCGCACCCCCCCAACACAGTCCCCCACCCACCCCCTCCCCCTGGAACCCTAACTTGCGGCCGTCGCTGGCGCCACCGGCACCGCCGCCAACCCATGCCGGTCTGCCTGTTTATCCTAGCTTAGATAATAAAGTTCAGGTTACCCACAAATTCCTATACCGTCGCCCCACTCCCCAGAGTTTTTAGATGAGGCCTGCGGTGTCCCTCCCCGCTAGATCCACATCCTCTCCTCCAGAATGTCGCAGCCTAAGCTCGACCATGTATCCCGGGGAGCCCGACGAGCATTCGGCCAAGAAGTGGTTTACCATGGCCTCTCCAGCGGACATTGGCAAGGTGGCCGCCATTCGCCCCGACCTGTCGATCCCGGAGCAACACGTCAGCGCAGAAGTCGGCGAAGATGTTGACTATGTTACCATGTCAAAGGCTTCATGTCAGCGGGCTTGCATATTACTGTATCTCGGGAAAGCTGGCTACGACATCAAGCTCGTCGACAGCGACGGCTTCAAGCGGGCCATGTCACAGGTTACGTGGTCCACCCTGAACCCCTCTGGTTCAATTGCCGTTGATATCTTTGATGGCCCTGCCACTGATCTCCTCCACCAAGCGGTCAAGGATTTGCGATCCTTATACGCGATCGAGCCCATTTTGTCATTTCTGAAGGACACATTCTACGGCGGAGGTTTGGAATCCTCAATTGCCAATTCAGATCTCATTGACCACAACCACAACCACGAGGAGGGCAACCACAAAGGTTCTTCCACCATGGGCATGTGCTCTTCCAACTGGAAGGATATCATCCATGAAATGTGAGTCAACATCCTATCAGCAAATCTTACCTTTTCTAGCTTGCCAACCCGTACCCTTTGTTGTAGTAGCATGCCGTGCGGTGCTATAACTGTGTCGTGTTTAATTATTTCAGTTATGCAAAATGTATTGTTCAATAGGGCTATGTGATGTTTAAGTATGAATTGTCTACTTCAGTTTCACGAATGGCTATATTTGGTTGTTTATAGTGAGTAGATGCCTTGTTTATCTGTGTTAGGTTGGTTACAGTGAGCATTTTTCCAATAATCGAGCCGATGCCTTGTTTATATGTATTTTGTCTTAGTTTGGTTACAGTGACCATTTGTCCAGTTATCAAGAAGATGCCTTTTTGATCTGTATTTGGTTGTTAGGTTGCTTTTTTAGCATTTGTCTAGTTTTCAAGCAGATGCCTTGTTTATCTGTATTTGCTTGTTAGGTTGGTTGTAGTGAGCATTTGTCCAGTTTTCAAGCATTTGCCATTTTTATATATATTTGCTTGTTAGGTTGGTTCAAGTGAGACTCTATCCAGTTTTCGATGGCTATATTTGGTTGTTATACTGATCATTTATGCCTTGTTTATTTCAGTCATTCACAATGTGTTATTCATTATGTGCAAGTCGGAACTGTGCCGCTCGACTGCATCAATACCTGTTTGAACGGCTATATTTGGTTCCAGTTATGCCTGGTGTAGTTAACACATGCCCTTTATTTTAGTTTTACACATTTATCCAATGATGTTTAAGCATTACCTATGTTCTATTCATTTTCAACAATACCAGTTTGAATTGCAATATTTGATGGCTGTTAAGCCTGCTATCGGTAACATTGCCTTCCATTTTATATATGCTTTAACAGCATGCTGAAACCAACACACTCAAGCTATCATTTGGAGATAATATTGTTTACCTTTGCTATATTTTTTTGATGTTAAGGTTGCCGTACTTATCATGCCTTTCCAATACTTATGCAGGACAACAACGGGAGTGGCCACCATTTTCCGCCGAGGTTAGCTTCATCCCTCTGCTTGTACTCCCCCGTTGTTCCATAATGTGGTGCATATAGATCCAGGCCTGGACATTTGTTAGCTTCTAATATTGACTTTTTGCTTGTAGGTACATATGCCCCTGGCAAAGATCCACGCATCGACGCTTTTTGCTTATGGGGAAATGAGATATTCATGAACAAGCATCACGTGACACTACAAAAAAAATACACTTCCGTGATGATACGTGTTTGTCACAGTAGGTCGTGTTTTTTGTCATGCATGTACATCCATGACAAATTTATGACAAAATCAAGATAGTCATACCTGTGGTGTCGTAGAAGTGTTCCATGACATTACCAAAATTATCATCACGGAAGTGTCCACTTCCATGAAGATAAATCGCATGTCACAGAAGTGCTTTTGTCAAGGGTGACCGACACGTGGCATCCACCGTAACGGAACGTCGTTAAGCTATCGGGTCGGGTTTTGGATCCGATAACCCGTTAACAGCCCCGACCAATGGGAAATTTCCACGTGTAAAATTCTTATTGGCTAGACGAAACACGTGTCAGCTCGTCAGTGGGTCGGATAAGCGCCTATGATATGTCAACACGTGCCACGACCCACCACTGGCCCATTTAGCTTACAAAGCCGGCCCATTTGACTTGGTCAAAAGTTAACGGGCTGGCCCATGAAAAGCCTGTTAACGGTCTCTTTGCAAATATCCCATTTTACGGCCCGTTAGGCACTAAAGGAAATCGGCCCAACAACGTCATGTGGCCCGTCGAATATAACACCAGGCCATTTCAGTTTCGGCCCATGTATGGCCCACGACGTCTTTCGGCCCATATGAGGCCTTCGTATCTTTCGGCCCTTTACAGGCCTACGGTAACTCTAGCCCATAATGAATAGTAACTTTCTTTGTACCCGTTAACGGCCCTGATTTACATGGGCCGTTTCTAGCCCGTGTTAGCTTTCGGCCTATTGACGGCCCATACATTCTTGGGCTCCTTTTCGGCCCTCGATTACTTCCGGCCCGTTACTGGCCTGTTCCCCTAATGGGCCAAATTCGGCCCATGTCAAGAGTCGGCCCGTTACTGGCATGTTCCCCAAATGGGCCAAATTCGGCCCATGGCAATAGTCGGCCCGTTACTGGCTTGTTACCCTAATGGGCCAAATTCGGCCCATGGCAAGAGTCGGCCCGTTCCTGGCCAGCTCGTCCTATATTCTGGCCCATTAACGACCCGTTATGCCTGTGACAGAATTAAGCTTTTGCAGTCCTATGGCCTGTTAATGGCCCATTACCGTGCTGGACCGATACCAATTACGCCCGATTACGGCCCATGTAGACCCATTTATCCGACGGCCCGAGGCCCACCGATTACAGGCCCATTTATCGATGGCCTGAGGCCCACCGATTATAGGCCCATTTATCGACGGCCCGTAGGAGACCCATGGATCCTACGGCCCGTATATGAACCATGGGTAGTTGCGGCCACTAGCAAACCAGGGAAAAAGAAGACTAGGAATTAAATAAGGCCCAAACTAACGCTAGGCTATTAAGGCGATTGCACAGATTACATCCACTCGGCATCAAAGATCGCCACCAGTGCAAATATAGGGAACACCCTACACTATACAAAAATGGCTTGCTGTTTTCTTTAGCTGGTGGCTGCACGTTAAGAATAAATTTTGTATTGCACCAAAACAAATTACAACTATATAACAAAAGGAAGGTTGGCATAAAACTTAACAGTCTAGCAGATAAATGCACCACCAGAAGTTCAGAAGCTCGGTTCATTTGACCTGACTGTTACGTTTTCATGCTGTATTGTCCGATAGAACACCATAAGCCTCGCCTTCGTTTCCCCTAGGCTCCTGAACAGCATAGCAAATGTCTGATAGTCTGGTTTCAAAACCATGCATATCTTGACGACATTGAGCAATGCTTCTCCTTGTTTCACAAAGGGCCTCTGTTAGGGAATGGACTTGTGTCTGGAGCGCGGATACAACATTACTTTGAACTTGCATATCTTGATCATGAGGCAGTTTGGACGATATTGCCTTAAAAACCAACCCAGTATTACGTAGGAACGTGCTTTTGGCACTGTTAGTGGATAGGTACTGACCCACTGCAGCAAGAGCTGACATTGCGGTTATAGCTGCCTCGCCACCTTCAGAAGGTGGCGGTTCCACCATTTTTTCCATAGCTCGCTGAAAAGTTTAGGTTTTACATTAGTAGTAACAGAACAGAAGATATTAAGGAGTCAGCAAAACCAAACAAAATAGCTTTGGTCTATATACAAAACTTATTCTGGTGAACCCATGTAAAATATTAGTTGTATTTTATTGCAAAGTACATAATAAAACCAGGTTCCAAACATATGACTATGTACCATTGCTAATGTATTGTCTATTTCTTCACATTGTATTGAGGGCTAAGGATAAAGAGGCGAAGTTTATAATACAATAAGCATAGTATGACATCATTCATATCACAAAATAACTGAGAACAGACAAATAGGCAATTGTAACGTTGTGTGGGCAAGTCCAGCACGGAACTAGATTATGGGTCAAGATCAAAGGAACATCACTCCTCCCTTTTAAACCTTGTAAGGTGCAATAATACGCTAAGACAATTGTGTATAAAATTGAAAAGAGTAATAGACATTGGCTGCAAACCATGCAGGTCAAGGCACAAGTCAGAGTAAGTAGTAGTTAAAAGGCATGAGGATTAAGGACTTACAACAGCGGCTTTGACTGGTGTAGTCATGCCCTTCTTCTTGCTGGTGTGACGGTCCTTGAAGATTTCCACAGCATTTGGTTCAGGTACTTTTTAGTCCTTGCAGGCTTTCCTCTGCATTTTGAACAAGTCAATATAGATCTGATAATATGGTACAACGAAAAGAGTGCAACAACAGCTAATTACAAGAGCCTCGCAGTGTGCAATATAGCTACGAGATCCTACCGTTTGTTGGAATTTCACTTTCATACGTTTGGCCTTGTTCTTTGAACAGTTCGCCTACAAGAAGATAGATTTGTGTGGCACATGCGTCAATAGGCCTTCAACATGTGATCTGATCACATATATATAATGTACCTGATACTTCGGATCAGACCAGTGTTTAACAAGGCCCCTCTAGTCTTCATCCGATATATTTTCCATTGGAGATGTTTGGGAAAGTTCACTGTTAGCCTTGCCTTCAAAGTTAGTTTTCCTCAAGTTATACCGATACTGTCGCAGAGCAGACTTGAAAACATGGGTGCAAGCTTGTGTGGTAGCATCATCTTGGCTATCCAACTTGAACCTCATTTGTTGAAAATTATGGGAGTCTCATTATCAGCAACCTAGAAAGTATGGGACAGAGCAAGACGATATTACTAGTTTCCATACATAACCATACTTACAGATAAATGGTCAAGGAAGGTGTTGAACTGGTACATGACACCTAATGGCAACCGCTGCCTCTAATAATAACTTGGCTGACTCTGTAGCATCACGTGTCCTTTTTAAACCTGCTCAAAACGGATCTCCATTCTTCCTCCTCTAGATTTAGTTAACCTATCGAGCATTATCCCTGATGTTTGTTTCCTCTTGCGCCTAGGTGCTAGTCCAACAACAAACATAGGAAGTGTTAGTGTACATCAAACTGTGAGACTACATATAAAGAAGCATGCAACTGTAACTTGACTCCAGCAACTACCTTCTTGTTGTTGAAGCTCACAAGGTTCATCTGATATTGCCAACTCGTCTTGTGTCAAGAGTGCTTGGGAAGTAGTGTCAGGTGGCAAGGGAGCTTGGGAACGTGCTGCTAGCTCAGTTGACGCACGAGTATGTCGTGCAGCTGGTAGTACTGTGGTAGGTGTTGCAAGAACTAGGGCTGTCTCTGCTTGTTTGGTGGAAGCTATTTGTTTCTGTTTGGCTTTTTTTGCAGCTCGTGTAGCATGGGATGCCGTGTTTGTAGAATTTTCCACTGGACTTTCACCTTCTGTTGCACCATTAGTACCAGCAGAATCTGCAGGATTCATCCGCTTCTCATTCCCTACCATTCTCTGTTTCTTCCCCTTTCTTTGTGCCATGTTAAGTCAAGCTGACAAGAAAAACGAATTACAATTTAGTTCTTCGGAACAAACTGATGCGTGATGCAAACGAATAAAACTTTGATGTTAGAAAACCACATGATAGGAGGATGTAATATGTATGAAAAACAAGACGGAAGAGATAACCAGAACTATGATGTGTAAACTAAGAAGAAGACATTTCACCAAATTAGAAGCAATGCAATGGAAGGTAGACACCATATGAAAGATGCTACAAATATCGCTCTGCCAAGTTAACAGTGTCTCAGCATAAATGGCGTTTAAACAAATGTGAAGCAGTACAAGAAATAAATCATATGCAAGATGCAAACAACATCACACTACCATGTTAGAGGTCTCTCGTCATTAGTGCCATTGCATATTCACAGCATTGCATATTCACAGCTTATTATGTGTAAACTAAGGAGAAGGCATTTCAACAAATTAGAAGCAATGAAAGCTAGACACCATATGAAAGATGCAAATAATATCACTCTACCAAGTTAAAACTGTCTCGTCATAAGTGCCATTTCAACAAATTAGTAGTGCAAGCTAGAAAAGAATGTCAGATGTAACCTATATCACACTCCGAAGTCAAACGTGTCTTATGATAAGTGATTGTTGCATGTTACACAACTGTAGTAATTTGATGTAAGAACATGGTGTGATAGATAGATATTCTATGTTCTAGAAACAGGACCACGTGTCTTATTCAAGTATAATGTGTAAAGTAAGCAGATGGAATTCAACAAAATTAGAAGCAATACAAGCTAGACATCACACATAACATGCAACCACATATAACAGTGCCAAGTTAGAGGGAGCACCAGTGATGCTGCACTAGGCGAGACGTGCTCATCATAAACACAGCTTTGTTGAGTGTCTATGCATGTGTTGTCTTGGAAATCATCTTGGGGGTGTGGAGGAGTAGAAACTGTAGAGGCCCTCCATTTGGAAGGAGCACCTTTATCCGCTGCCTTGCTAACTTCCTTCCACTTTATTGATTTTGAATTGTCAAGTAAAACCGACAAGAAAAAGCAATAAAATTCTCTCTTCAGAACTCATTCATGCATGATACTAATAATCACTACTTTGATGTAAGGCAAACACATGATACCAGGATGGAATATGTATGAAAAACAGGATGACATGGCATGTTCACAACTGTTTGTGTAAACTAAGCAGAAACCATTCCAGCAAATAAGAAGCAATGCAAGCTAGACACCACATGAAAGATGCAACCAATATGAGTGCCAAGTTAAAAGTGTCCCATCATAAATGGAATTTCAACAAATTAGAAGCAGCGCGTGCTACAAATCATATGAAAGATGCAACTAATATCGCACTGCATATACTAAATGTGTCTCGTCATATTGAATGATGCGGGATAGAAAAAACAATAGTTTTATGTAAGGACATGCTTAATAAACAGATCTACTATGTACTAAATACAGGAAGGCATGTCACATTAACAGGTATAATGTCACATTTGCAGGAGTATAAGCTAAGCAGACTAGCACATGCAGTTTAACGAGATTGGAAGAATTAGAATCTAGATACCATATGCAACATGCAACCTATCACGCTGCGAAGTTAGAGCCAGCACCAGCAATGCTAGTGTCGGGGAAATGTTGTAATCAACTACAGAGCTACGTTCACTATCTTCATCTAGCATTTCTATTTCTTGAGAATCATGTCGGGAGGCTGACGCTGCTTTCTTTAAATGAGGAGTAGTCCCCTTGCCTGCATGCCTCGTCATAAGTGATTCATGAGGGGTACACGAGAACATTAGTTTGATGTAAGAACATGGTTAATACACAGATGTACTAGTATGTACCAAAAACAGAAAGGCATGTCATATTCAAAGGTATAATGTGTAAGCTAAGCAGATGCAATTTAACCAAATTGGAAGCAATACAAGCTAGACATCTGGCTGGAGTTGTGAACATGATAATCTAGGACCTGAGAGCCTGGTGGGAGGCGGGCTGCTTCACCACCATCGCGGCTTTTTAGTTGGCTTCCAGGTGATGCCTATCTTTGCTGGGCTTGTCACTGGCTCGGCCAGTGCCATGACTAGCTATTTGTCTTCTAGTGCTCACGGGATGGTGGTTCATGTAAAAAATATCTTTCCTTATCTTAATAAAGACTGACTTCGGCCTTTCGAATACAAGCTAGACACCATATGGAACATGCAACCACATATGACACCGCGAAGTTAAAGCAAGCACCTGGGATGGTGGTTCATTGCGAGCGAGGTCATCAACTCCAGAGCAATGTTTACCGTCTCCATCTGCTGACACTGCACCCTTTATAGCGCGGTAACGTGTCTTGCCTACCAGCATACGAAGCTGGAGCGACTTCTGTCTTTTCTTTGCTGCTTCTCTTTCGGCAGGAGAGTCTGAAATACCTTGCATAAAACACAATAGTGAGAGTATGGGTGAAGTGTGTGCAGAACTAGTGCACTGTAAAACTAGCAGATAGCAGGTGGCTGAAAAATAAATGACATGAGACATATGATAGCTCTACAACATTGCATGGCAAACAAAATTAGATTCTATTCCGTATGATTTTGTAATATATGAGCACAGGAAATGCAGGTACTCCTCCAGCACACCACCACATGTGGTCATATCTAAGATAACAGCCGACTGAAAATAAATAGGTCAGTCGATTTTTTTAATGAGCCGTCTGATCTATAAGGAACGGGCAGATGGCCTTCGTCTACCTCTCGCCAGTCACTGTTGACGATCTTTCTCGAACCGCCAGCGACCACCGGCCCACACCCGTGCCTCCGCCGCCCTGCCCTCCCATCGACCTCACACCACCGCCGTGCTTGGGAACGCCCCCAAGCCATCCCTTTAATCCTGGCCGACTTCCAGATCGGGCGCCAGTAGCTCTAGGCCGCAGACGCCCCTAAGATAAACACCAAGGCACTGCTTCCCGGTGTAATAGTCGTACTAGCGCATGTTACGCCGGGGAATGCTTCCGTTAATTGGGAATCAACTGGCCAAAAATTGAAATTCAGGGGGGCGATGGACCTCTAGCTAAGGTGAAATAGTATATGAGGAGAAACCTTGTGCATCGCGAGTTACTAGGAACATCTAGTATCAAGAAGAAGCGGTCAACTAGTGTCTTCTGTGGGATGAATACCGTGCAAGAAGAGACGTAAGATTTGCAAGAATAAGGGAAGAGGACTACCTTCTTCGGTTGTCGATGTGTTCACCTCCACATGTCGCGCCGATCTTCTTGTTTTTACCGGGGAAACCGATGTTCTGGAGGGTGCAGGCTTGAACGAACCCATGTCCAAATTGTTGACTGTGTTGCCGTGGCTATATGTCGGCGGAGGGGAAGCAGATCCGAGGCGGCGAAGGACGGCGTAGCAGGAACAGCTCCGGTGCGGTGGAGGGTGGCGAAGTTGGAGCGGCAACGGTGAGGCGTAGGATGGCGTGGTTGAACTGGCTCGGATACGGACGGCTCGGCCTTGGCTTCAACTACTAGCCGTGGAGGGCCTTGCGGTGGACGACGACGTCGGGATATCGGCTCCGGCGTGATGGAGGAGGGCAGCGGTTGATGGGTGGGATGGGGTGGCGGACGGAGGACGCCAGTGTTTCGCGGCTGGTAGAGAGGTAGTTTTGGTGCCCATGGAGTACGAATGGGGAATCGGACGGGTGGGGGGAACCATGTTTTGGTCTGGGGCACGCTTGTTTTGGCTTTTTTGAACAGAAGATGGGATGCGCTTGTTTGAAATTTGGGGAAACTACAAACTTTGCCCCCCTCTTAAATTTCGGACCTACTGCGGGTCGGGGGTAGGATGGTAATCCCAGGTGTCCCAAATAGTGGGCGGGAGCGATTTCGGCCACACGCATGTGTGCTTAGGCGGCCATTGTGTATGAATGTTTTTCAGAGGCGGTTGCGTGGCGTCTAGATGAAGCTACAAACCTACCTCGGTTTAGACCTTTGGACGTCGGTCCGGTAGGTTTCACAGGTCGGAGTTATTAGAAAAGTAATTTCCTTGTACTACCAAACATTGGTCTCACGTGGTTTCGAGCGAGTAGAGGCTCTTTTGGCGCTTCGTTCGAAATTTTGAAACACAAGCATCCACATTTAGAGAACTCTTGAACTATGAGGATTGACCTAAATAGACAATGTTATATTTGACCTTGTATGTTTGAAAACCTCATTAAATTATCCGCTTCCTTTTGAAATTTTGACACTTGAAAATCCTATAACTACGATTATTTTGGAATGGAGGAGTTAAATTTGAATCTATTTTGTACACGACTACATATGCTATATGTACAAAATCAGAGCAAAGATTGGTACCCCCGTAGTTTAGGTATGGTTTACAAATGCCATGATATCAAATTCAAATAATTGAATGGACTTCATGTTGAATTCGATTTTTTAAACCACCTTAGGTTGAATTCAAATGTATGCTAGTTCATAGGTAGCTATTTATAAATGTCCATTGTGTAACTTTCGTATGTATAATGTGCTTTACACACACAACATGAACTATACTCACGTTTATATTCAATTTCTAAACTGATGCATTGTCTGGAGTTCAAAATACTAACTATGTGGACCAATTGTGTCTGATAATAACATAGACATGCTCAAATTCGATAGAATCTAGATGTCTGATGGATCAATGACCGCTCCTTACGTGAATTGCAAATATCATGATCCCATCCTAATATTTGGATACAATTTATATCTTTAATCAATGTGTAGAGCAGTCTTTTACGTGTAGTTTCACTCTCCATCGGTGGTCTCTCACACATGCTCACACACTTTCTCCCGAGGTGTCTTTCTCACACACATTCTCTAGATATAACCCTCCCTCCCTCTCATAACCATTTACAACTGTTTTCACTAACCTTTATCACAAGCACTCTTCCTCTCGCAAACATACACATGCACAATCCTCGTCGACCCTTTCTATATACATGGACCTTCCTACGTGTCTCATGTATGCACATTACCTTTACACTTGTCTCTCACGCATTATCTCACACCTTTCTTCCTAATCGACGAGTATGATTCTAGCAGAGCATTCTGTAGGATGCCCCTTAAAGTTAGGTTAGATGAATAGTAATATCAGAGATAAAGGGGTTACCTTAGTCCGAGAACCTAGGGTTACAAATCCTAGCCGGCTTTGTCAGTGGACAGAGAGTCCTTCACAATTCTGCTATCTTTGTCTTGTACGACTAGTCATCCATGGGTCTTCCTAAATGTGTCATGGGCCGACCAATGTGGCGCAGGACGGAACCGAACAAAGGGCCTCACCTCGACCCACCGGACCTCAAGCGGTGACACACCCTCTGCCCCCACGTCTCATTATCTTCTCACACCCACACATACCAACACAAACACCACACACACACAGAAAATTTCTCCTTGTGCCTCTATTCCCTCCCCCCTTGCATATACACACTCAAGGGAATGGAATCTCTTGTCGTGACGTCATATTCGTCTCTCTCTCTCTAGACCACCCTCATTTCTCGTGCTGTCTCTCCCACGCCCCCCCCCCCGTAGGCCCCTCTATCCATACCTCTATCGAATACGTAATACACACACATACCTCTCTAGGCCCCGCCAAATGCATCAACTACACATTCACACATGTTACATCACGTACCCCATTGATCTAAAAAGCCCTCTCTTCACGTTTATTTCGCATACAACATTCCTCTTGAATAAAGTGTGGCCAAAAAATTATTTTAGAGTTTCTACATATATACAACATTACAAAGTTATATGGAGGATTAAGAACGCTAATTTGCATTGTATTGTGCTCACAATGATATTTATTCCGCACTGTGAATTTGTATATTTTTATACTATATACAAAGTTAGTCATAATAAAGAGAAACGAAGAGCATCTCTCTCTCTCCATCGCATACCCCCATGTACGCCCCTTTCACGTATGCACATAAAACTATCTCCAGGTCCTCTAAAAGTAAGCCCCCAGAAACTTCACGCGTGTTTCATCTTTCTCTCGCGATATATGCAATGACGATCATTGTATTTGAAGCGAAAGCACGATACATACATTGGACTTCATATTCCACTCATTACGGTCACCGTTTACATTTAGTGGTTATTATACAGTCACGGGCTCACCGTACAACTTTGTATTTTCTCATGACATGACTAGTTGACCAGTTGAACGCTCCACGTGGCACCTCTAGTGTTGCATCACATTATCTCACTAACATCGTGCCCATCTGTCGACTTTTATCTACTCTACATCTACACTATTATAAAATATATAAAATACACTCTTATAAAAAACAGAGTTGGTGATGATGGTGTGCCTGCCATCCTGCAATATAGTCCGTCCGATTTATATCTGACGGATAGGAAAGGAACTATGGCAATTTTGCAAAAAGGTACCCACACACCTCTCCACATTTGCAAATAAGGCCTTCCCTCGTTCATCCTTTTATCTCACAAGATAAACAAGTCATACAAATGCATCTTGATGTTACGTACAATGCACATGCATCTTGCTAGTAAGAATGAAAACAAACAACAACAAAATATTTTGACGGTGGTGGGAAGTCATGACCGCGGGCACATCAGACAAGGTGGCCTTGTATTGGTATGCTGAGCCGTCTGTTGTAACACACAGGAGATGGTGTGGCTATTATACACACACGCACGCATGCACACAAACTCCATCCACGCAACACTCACACAAACACATGCACCCACGCACGCACGCAACACTCACACGTACACACGCAGCCACGCACACACGCAACACTCACACGCACACACGCACGCATGCATGCACACACCAGTACACCACACGACTAACACACACTCTCACGCTCATGTGCTCAACCTACATGTGCATGCGCACACATCAGGCCCTGACAGGCACATACACAACCAGGTGATTCCCGCGCACGGGTTGGAGCCTTGTCGTGCCTACGTAAATTTGTTTTTATCTGACCTTTTCCCTATGTGAACTGACAGGTGGGACCCACAAGGAATGTGGTCAATTTAACTAGTCAACATGGCACCACGCAGACTATTTAGCCGGTCAACAGAGTGCAATCCGATGCTGAACTGTGAGCAAGTGACCGGATAATCACCGCAAAACGTATATAGTGACCGTAATCAGCTTATTCTGAAGTTCAGTACCGTATTACGCTTTTCTCTCTGTAGGCCCTCCAAAACTACATCTCTACACGTTCTCGCATGTTACATCTGACAACTATGCAATACAGGACTACTACTACACTCTAACACAATAAATCAAATGTGTTTTTAGTTTTACTAGATATCATATTGTTACTTATAATTATTCAATTTGCATACATTAAAATTGCCTTTGAAATGTATGGCCAGTATCATCTACCGCGCGGGAAAAATCCCGCCCTTTCCTGTTTAATCGGGTTTGTATCGATGGATCGTGCGAAACAGCAAAACTATAGTACTATGCAGTACATGTGACAGTTCACTGGGCCGTCATGTCGTCTACTTCTCCGTCGTAAGAGTGGAGCGCTCGCTTTCATAAATCTTCTAGTCCCTTTCACCGACATGTGGGACATCAAGCTACCGGGTCCACGTGCCATACCGGAATACAGTGCAGAGCAGCCGGGGTGAAGCACCCCAGTCATGGCGCCAGCGTAGTAATGAGCAATGAGGCGTCAAATCACAAAGTTGCACCTTTCCCGCAGTTAAGTTGGAGGGAGGAAGTAATAATGCTAAAAAAAGAAGTTGGAGGGACGAAGCAACCATCATTTCACTCGTTGCTGAATCCGCTTCTCCCTCATCTTCTTCCACTTAACCACGTGTTGCTTCTGCCGTTGTTCTACCTCATGTGGGACGCGGATCAGCTTGGTAAAGCATTGACACGTGGGACCACATGTTAGCAAACCGCCAGGACAACTTCCTCCAGAAATAATAAACCTCCCCCGCCATCCGCGCGGCAAAATCACCTCCTTTTTACTAATCTTTGATTCTATAATTTTTTAGATCAATATAATTGAGATTTGTATAGATAGCACACAGGAGCAAAACCGAGTGGTATGGTTAAGGGCATCCACAATGTGTAGCCAAATGTGAAAATAGATTTTGGCATCGTGGGAACCATTGTGGACGGTGATGCCAAAGCCAAAAAGATGGAACCGAAGCTCCCTGATTGATTGGTTGAAGGAATAGAAAAATGCAACGTCTCTCCTCTTTCTCCCATGCTTGGACGCATGTAGGAGTAGTACAGTATAGAGCACAGAGTCTACTCCCCTGTCCCTTCTATGACAAATCACAAAGCAGTGAGGCATCAAATCACAAACCACGGACGAAGCAACTATCATTTCACTCTTCGGTGACTCCGCTTCTCCATTGTCTTATTAGAGAAACCATCTCACCGCACTAGTACTCCTAGTTGTAGTACTAGTAAAGGACTTCCTGGATGCAAATAAGGCGGTTGTCTCGGCTTGCAGGCGGCACTTGCGAACGACTTACCGTGGTCTCCCTCAATGGTGTTCTCTGTCGAACGCACTTCGCCAAACCATAAAAAAAAGTCGTCGACGTCACCGCAATGGGCAAGGAATTCAAATATAGTTACTACCTCCATTTTTTTGTACACAAGGCCAGTATATCAAAATTATAATTTGCAAAGGGCCACTAACACTAATCGAGGCAAAATTGATGGGGTTAGCAACCAAGGACATTAATATCACCTGCATGCATGCGGAAGTGAGAAGGTTCGTTTGCATGGCGCTGCATTAATCAAGCGATGAGGAGTGAGATGGTTATCTCTTTGGTCTTTCGAGAAAAAAATACGCATTAATTGACACGTGAAACGAGGATTTGTATCGAAGGAAAACCCTGCCTTTCTTTTTTAACACTAGTACTCCTAGTACATACGTACTTATCCTGTTTGGGTCTAGGCCTTGCATTGCCAAACATCGCCACACATTTTTCCCAAGCTTGCCTAAAGTTTTCAAAATGAGAAGGAGGTACACTTGCGCACGGTTGTCGCGGTCGCACCGCACCCTCACATGGTCGCTCCTGCACACCGCGGTCGCACCGCACCCGCACACAGTCGGTCCTGCACGCCGCAAACCCAACCAAGGGAACACAACCTCACTGACACGTGTTGTCTCATGTGAACAAACCAAACTCAGCCATCCTATCGCTGTCACATAATTTTCGTTCATAGAGTATGTTTATCCAACCGGAGTATCCGTACGGCCCGTGCGGTGGTCTGTTGGGGAAGAAGAAGAGGTGAGGAAGAAGGAAAGAAGGGTTAGGAGACATAGGATATTCATCCAACCGCCTAAAATGGTAGACTGACCCAAGTTAGGCGACTTGCATAACAAATAGTATGTTTTGACACAGCAAAAGATCCATAATAATAAAACAACAATATAAAGAAAAACTATCACTGCTCACGGAAAGACATGGCCTCGTCATCTTTGGCTGCCAGCGCGAACCAGCCGGCGCTGCCGACGTGTGTCTCCACACCGTGGTTGTCCTCGGCCTCCAGCTACTCGTTCAAGCGGAGCGTGCGGGCGCTCTGCACGGACGAGAGCACAGCCCGGGTCAAGTCGAGGACGTCCGGTTCCGCCTGTAGGAGGGCCTCGATGGCAACGGCATCCGCGCGCTCCGCGTCGAGTGGAGCCTCCACCGCCCGGTTCAAGTCCAGGACTTCCGGTTCCGCCTGCAGGAGGGTGTCGATGAGAGCGGCATCCGCGCGCTCCACGTCGAGTCAAGCCTCCGCCGCCCGGTCCAAGTCCAGGACTTCTGGTTCCGCCCGTAGGAGGGCGTCGATGAGAGCGGCATCCGCGCGCTCTGCATCGAGTTGAGCCTCTGCCGCCCGGTTCATGTCCAGGACGTCCGGTTCCGCCTGCAGGAGGGCCTCGATGGCAGCAGCATCCGCGCGCTCCACCTCAAGTTGAGCCTCCGCCGCCCCGTTCACATCCACGACATCCGGTTCCGCCTGCAGGAGAGCCTCGATGGCAGTGGCATGTGCGTGCTCCGCATCGAGTTGAGCCTCTGCCTCCCGGTCCTCCTTTAGTATCGCCATGTTGAACCGATGGTCCGCCTGCACCATGGGGGACTCGAACGCTGGCACGAAGTCGACGTCGATCGTCTCATACCCATCGGGGGCCTTCTGTGCCGCGACCTCCGTAGTGAACATTGGATCGGCTTCCTCCTCCTTGTAGCTTGGCTCCAGAGAACTCGGGGATTGGCCCGCCGCAAAGCGAGCTTGGGAACAGAGGTCTGTGGCGCCGCCCGCCACCGCGATTTCTGCGCGGCGCTCCGGCATCAGCATCTTGTAGTAAGTGATCTTGTGGCGCACCATGGCTTTCCGGCGAACTAGGGGACGCTTGATGCGGCTAGGGGATCGAAAGGTGGGGGAATGGGCTGGGGATTTGGTGTGGTTTTAGGGCAGTGGCTGGCGTAGGCCGAGCAGCAAAGGTTCTGGTGTGAGTAGTAGTTCCCGTGACGACCGGTCAATCAGTTTTGACTGTACATCGCTCTTGTTGCGTTCACATTGCAGCCCGGCACGCTGAATCCTGCACGTCGCTCACCGAATGGAACGCGCTTCGTCTTGCGTTTTCGCTCGCTTGTGGGACCGCAGTTGAGAGCAAACCGACGTCCCTCCCCCTCCCCCGCCCGAGTCATTTATTATACCACCACTCACTCTGTTTTATGCGGAGTAAATAAAAGTAGAGGGAGTATACTATGGATGAGGATCCCCTGACGTGGCTAAACCCATTGAGTAACTGACATGCGGGGCCTAGCAAGCATGGGGTCCGCCAGTAAGTGACCGAAAGGGAGGGTAAGGCAGGGATACCTACGTCAGAGGATCCACTTCCACTATACTACTTTGACCAAATGTTAGAGTAATAATATATGACATGCAACTTACACAAATGTTAGAGTAATAATATATGACATGCAACTTACACAAAGCATACAGGGTCCAATGCGTTTTTCGAGGCTAACTTTGACCAAATGTTAGAGTAATAATATATGACATGCAACTTACACAAAGCATATGGTCAATTTCGTATGTCAAAGGAGTTTCCAATGATATAATTTTCACATTATACATCTTATGTACTCCCTCCGTCTAGGTGTGTAAGTCATCTTACAAAAACCAAATAATCCCAAAACACGTAGACGCGGTGCATTAACTTCTACCTCATTTCTTGTTTCTTGACATATTAACCAATAAGAGATGAGGGTGTGCATGCTTTTAATGACCTGAGACTATCAAACATGACATGCAGTGGTTAGTTCATTGCACGCAATACTATTAATTAGCAAATAAACATTAATGTCTCTCGTTTTCACCTCCTCCTTGGTCACGGTGCACAACCTAAGATGACTTACTCACCTATGTGAAAGGAGTACTATTAATCTTGTCAATAGTCAAATTGGAAACCATCTCGAGTACAAATCTAGGAGTACGTACGAATCTAACAATATTGATTGGGCATTGTTGAATGTTGATACCTTTTTTATCATAGTAGAGATACTTTGACTACACATAAAACTTATATGTAAAGTAGAAAGGATAGGAGGGAGTATATTGTATGTTCAAAAATGAAATGAACATTGAATACCCTTTATATATGTTTTGCGGATGCTATGATCACCGGTTCAAAATTTTGAATCCGCCTTAGGTATCACGTGCCCCCACTCGTTCCCTCTCGATTTCATCTCGGGGTCCGGAGATCTATTGAAAGAGGACTAGGGTGGGTACATGTGAATGATACTCGGAGGAATGTTCAAATGAGGCATGCGGGAGGATGGACTCGACTGGAGGGTGACATGATCGATGGAGAAGAGGTTTGAAGAGGAATGAGAAATAAGCAAACGCCACATGATTACACTTGAACGGCTCAAATAAACAATAATTTGTCTTGCTTGGCCTACATAGTGAAAGGCCTAATGCGCGACGCGGAGCACTGACGCTCGAATATGGCCGGGAAAATAGGGAAACCGACATGTGGGTCACACGCGTTGGGACGATGTAGCGCAGACTAGTCAAATGGAGGAGCTGGCCCACGACCTCCTTGCCACGGACAACCGTTCATGTGGGTCATTGGGGCCAACAACGGGGCACAGCTCCAGCACCGCCTCTGGACACGGCGACCGCAGTGAGCGACACGCTCATATCGTCGATAGACACGGTCGGTTTCAGTGTGTCGAGGGTGGCGTTTGTGCTGTGGCACGACCAACGGTATGTTTGGTTTGTGCCCAAGGTTGCCCCATCAAAGCATTGGGTAGCCAAAATTTTGGTTGAGGTATTGGTTGCCCATGATTTGGCCGACATTGGCAAGAAAAATGAACTAGAGTTGGCTAGAGTTCATTGGCATGCCAAAGAAACGGCAACCATCCAAACAAAGACCAATATTTGGGTCATGACCAAAATTTTGGTAAGGTGCACTTTGGCCACAATCCAAACACACCCCAACACCCGGCTCGTCGAGGATGCACGGGGCGCCGCGACGCGTCCGCGGAGTGGTGTAGCGCGGCCAACTGCATCCTCTGGACCTGAGACCATGCCGGGTCGTCTTGCTTTTTCAATGACATGTGGGGATCGCATTTGAGCAAAGGGCATCTCCAACATTGCCACGACCGCAGCTGACTACCCTGGCACAACAAAGCCCTCGTCCCTCGCGCCGTCGCGCGGTGCGTTCCCAGCCGGCGCCAGCTGCCCGCATTCATGTCTTCTGTTCGTACGTTGTCGTTAAGAGGCTCGGTGCCCGAGGAACCAACTCCGGTGACTTAATGACGCACCCGGATGCTTGGCCTCACCGGAATGCGCTACTTAAAGCGGTAACGCTCAGCTAACCTCCACACCATAGCGCATCGTCCTCCTACGTGGCATCACATCCGCCATGACCGCAAGTGTGAACGCTCTGCAGGAGAGCTTGTCTTCGGGGATGAAGCTCGTGGTCGCCGCCCTCACTCAAGTCGCCTCTCGCGACGCAATAGCAGCGTAGCCGGACGCAAACACAACCGCACAAGCGGTGGCCACGCTGGCGGCCGACGACGGGAGCACCGTCAGCCACGCGTCCTACTTTCCGCCGACCAACGTCCGGCACTGCCGAGGTCGGGGACTCCTCCGAGGATGAGTAGGGCATGGGAGGCGCCAGGGCATGGTGTGCCAACTGGCCGGTCCGTATCCCGTGTTCTACTTTTCCTTGCCGGAGACCGCACCTTCACTTCACGGGTCTTGAACCCCGCCCCCGTACATAGAGATCAGAGATGGAGGACGTCGGTCGCCGCCGTAGAATAGGTTTAGGGTCGGGTTTCTTTTATTTTTCTGTCTTATAAAAGTTTGAAATGTAATGAAAATCTACCATGTTTGCATTAATCTCGGCCGGTGTATATGAACTTTCACAATAATATACATATTGTAGGAGTACTAGCAAGATGCCCGTGCGTTGCACGGAAGATCAAGATCTTGTGGGAGAAAAGGATGAACGAGGGAAAGCCTTATCTACAAATGTGGAGAGGAGTGCGGGTAAATTGTCATAGTTTCATTCCTATCCGTTAGATATAGATCGGGCGGCCTATATTGCAGGATGACAGGCACACCATCATCACCAACTCTGCTTTTTACTGAACTGGGACAAATCTAAAAAACCCAACTAAGCTAACCTCCCAGCATGTTGCGCGGGAAAAGACCCGGCCGCGCCGTTTTGGTCGGGATTACCGGATTACTAGTAGTAGTATCGATGGATCGCGCGAAGCAACATTTTTTTTGAGGGGCGAAGCACCTAGTTTAAAAGGAAAAAAGGCGGTACACTCACAGCACTCCTGTCGCGGTCGCATTGCACCCCACACACGTAGGGTCCTGCACACGGCTCACGCAAACGGAACGCGCTTCGGCTTGCCTTTTCACTGAAACGTGGGACTGCACTTGGAGAAACCGACCGTGCGCCAAACTCCCCCCGCCCACCGCGCGAAAATCCTCCC